>NC_082395.1:24399113-24444010 GCF_031168955.1 Gadus macrocephalus | reverse complement strand
CAGGAAGTACTTCAATGATTTAATGATTTAATTAATTTGTTTAGATTTTGTTCCTTTGGCTCAAACTCTTCTTATCCTCCTCATAATCAACACGTAGGTTACATCTGAAAATGATAATTCATCGTTTACAGGTGAGGAACCTATGGTCAAATTCTTTCCCATCAGACTTCTGTCGACTACACAAATATACCTGGTATTACAAATAATTCAAACTTAAAGATATCGTAAAAGAACTTAAGAAAGTCTAAGATGAGGGATAAAAAATGAAGTGGGGAGGAATCATGTTGAGATTGAATCATTGTTATCCAGCGAGTGTTACCCACACAAAGCCGGCCCAGTAGCTATTGAGTGTGTCTATAGCGCTTACAGAGGCTTAGAAAGCCCCATTATGGCCGCCTTGAACTGTAAAGCAGAGAACATGTTTTATCAGATTCCACAGCGAGGTGGAATCCTGAGGCTGTACTTCCATCTGCTGCGGGAGATAGCTGAGGATTGATGCACAATGGAGAGGCTCTCAATGCACTCGGAAACCATTCCTCTCCCCCCCCCCCCCCCCCCCCCCACTCACCCCCTCTCTCTCTCTCGTCTCTCTCTCTCTCTCTCTCTCTCTCTCTCTCTCTCTCTCTCTCTCTCTCTCTCTCTCTCTTTCACTCTCTCTCCGGGTTATTCTCCTGCTCTAACTGTCCTCTTTTGCCTTTTTTCGTTTTCCTTTCCCCAACACATATATATATATATGTACTTGAAAATGGCCGCTGTTTGCCTGTTGGTTTGTACTTTACTGAATTAAAATTGTCTCTCTCCTTGTCTTGTCACAGTCTCACACTCACAAACGTACACACATAGACACACACCAGACAATCACACACACAAACACACAAGTGCAGATGTACGCACGTACTGACACACTCACAAACATACACACTCATTCACACACACATGTATGCACACGCACACACAAGCAAACACACACACACACACACACACAGCGCTCCTCAGGGGGTGGAGGGCAGCGCTTCTCAGGAACAAATCAGGTCGGAGAGGCTAATGATGAGATGTGAAAACACTTCCTTTTTTTCTGGGGGAGGGGCGTTTATCATCTAACACCTGAACACCCTCGTCCAGGAGCCCCAACCAAGGCTGGGCTCCTAGAGGGGGGGGCTCCTGGCGGCGGAGAAGGGGGAAGGGGGAATCAAGAGTATGAGGTGGGGGTACCCTATCTGTACCCTGAGGGAACAGCTGTTTACACTGCCGGCACAACATCGATGTTCCATGAAATCATGAAGGGTTGGAAACAAAAAGGGCAACATAGGAGAGAGAGGTTTTAATGATGCAGGGGTCTGAGAATACCCCCATCGTCTTCTCCTGCTGCTCCTGCTGCTCCACAGCGCTGTAGACTCTCTCTCTTTCACTCTCCTCCTTCTCTCCCTATCTCTCCCTCTCTCTCTCTCTCTCTCTCTCTCTCTCTCTCTCTCTCTCTCTCTCTCTCTCTCTCTCTCTCTCTCTCTCCTCTCTCTCTCTCTCTCTCTCTCTCTCCCTCTTTATCTCTCTCTAGGGAATGAGAGAGAGGAGAGAGAGAGAGAGAGAGAGAGAGAGAGAGAGAGAGAGAGAGAGAGAGAGAGTAGCAGGCCATGAAGGCCTCACGTCCACGCTTCATGAAGTAGTAAAGTGTGGTTGGCCCCAGAGCTGAGAGCTACTCTTACAGCGGAGATTCAGGAAGATGTCCGCTCATCTCTGGTATTACATGTCTGAGTTTGGGTCAGTGGCTTTGTGTCTGTGTGTGTGGGAGTGCTTATGGACATTTTGTGTGTGTGCGTGTGGGGCGGATGGTGTATAGGGGCGATTGGGCGACGCACTACCAACTGGGAGAAAGAGGATTTTTTTTTTTTTATTCTATCACGGCAAAAGTAGTTTTCAGTGTTCTAGACTTATTATCTGTCATTGTCCAATCAGAATCGTCAGATTCAAGTCGCGTTTCAATGGTCCCGCCTCTTTTTGGGCAAATTCATTGAAAGAGCGCGAAGGGATATCTTCGATCAAGTCACTTGCTAATTTCAACATGGCTGCTAATGTGTGCAATTCCGTTGCGTCTCTGAAAGAAGTTCCTTTAAGTCGACGATCCAATTCAGATAAATTGGCATTAAAACAATCAGGACCTCCAAGACCAAAATTAGTAAAAAAAAGCGGTCGCACGTCGACATTCTGTACCAGAGGCTACAGAAGAAGGACATTGATGCAGCAGTCTTCATCAAAGTGCCCTCGAGAGCTTCACAAGCAGTCTGCAGACCATTAGGTAAGATAACATTTATATCATTTGATCCTTCTCAAAGCAAAGCTTTGTTATGAGAATATATGCATGAAAGGAGACTGTATTTGTGTTCTTTTTAAGATATATGTTCTTTTTTATAATATATTGCCAGCGGTGTAATCTAGCTTGCTTTACTCTGTGCTGGACATCCTGGTTAGGCGAGGCACAATGGATAGCTTAAAAAACAGTGTTTATCACTAACATTATGCATCCCTGGGCATTGTAAGTGGGTATACTCATCATCATGCCTCAGTGTGTCTTGAACAACCACACATAAAAGGTTGCCCATATTATATTGATTTTTTTTTTTTGTCTAAATGCATACTTGACTATAGATAGATTTATGAGTGAAGTTACCAACGCAATAGATAGAAAACTGTTTAACACTAACATTATGCATTCCTGCCCATTTTAAGTAGGTATGCTGACATATTTTTACTGGATAACTGAACATGTGCATCATGTAGACTACAGTACTGTACACAGCTTAACAAACACATTATGGTTTGTTTGCATTCAGAGACTCTGACCAGCTGCAAGAGCATCAGGAACCGAGAGACCAAGGACGGCTTTGACAGAAGAGGCGAAGCATAGGCTGTCTGAAGAGGTCTGCGACACCATCCTTTATCACAACAAAGCGAGGTACACTGGCCACCTTGTGAGTGCTACCTTAGTACAAGGAACTATGTTTGAAAGGTACTGCCATTAATTTCCTGCTGATGCTCTGAATGCCGCTGTGAGGCATATCCCACACCCAACAAGGCAAAGCTCAAGAAGGAACTGTCTCTGATCTATGAGAATCCTGAATCAAGGCTGGCTGTGGTGCACTTGCACTGTACCAGGTTATCATGAGCTACAACCTCCAGGAGACATTCTCTGAGACTGTGAGTTTGTTGAACATTCTCACTACTCCTATGACAACAGCTGAAGCTGAGAGATGTTTCTCAACTTTGAAAAGAATAAAGACATTAGAGGATGGACACTGGGTTACAGCGGCCCTCACAACCCCCCCACCCCCTTCCGTGAGAATGGACACTGGATTACAGCGGCCCTCACAACCCCACACCACCACCCCACCCCTTTCAAGTGTATATTGTATATAGTTCTCTGCAAACCAATAGCGGCATCATGCCTTCAGTGTGCATATTGTATATAGTTCTCTGCAAACCTATGGTGGCATCATGCCTTCAGTGTGCATATTGTATATAGTTCTCTGCAAACCTATGGTGGCATCATGCCTTCAGTGTGCATTATTGTATGTAGTTCTCTGCAAACCTATGGTGGCATCATGCCTTCAGTGTGCATATTGTATATAGTTCTCTGCAAACCTATGGTGGCATCATGCCTTCAGTGTGCATATTGTACGTAGTTCTCTGCAAACCTATGGTGGCATCATGCCTTCAGTGTGTCTTGAACAACCACACATAAAAGGTTGCACATATCATATTGATATTTTATCATATTTGTCTAAATGCATACTTGACTGTAGATAGATTTATGGTGAAGTTACCAACACAATAGATTGGCCGTAACACACTCAACCCTTTTAGAATCACATTCTCTCTCACTCTCACTCCTCTCTCACAAACACACATACAGATCGAGACAGAGAGAGATTGTTAACTTGTGTATAATTCCCAATTATTATTGATGTATTTGCACTTTTAATCTTGCTGAATTCTACAAGGCAAATAAATTAGTTAAAACTCAGTTCCCCGGCTCAAATCGTCCTTTTTAAGAAAATGTTCTATTTTGTCTTTATTAATTTGTCAGAATGCACCAGAATGCTTCATTTATATGTGAAAATCACCAAAAAATCTTCGGGGGGGGGGGAATGCCTCCAGACCCCCTCTACAGGGGTTTGGATTACAAACTTTCAGCCCCCTCTAAAATAAAATTCACCAGCCCGCCCACCTGCGAGCAGCGCCAGCAGCGAGAGAGAGAGAGAGAGAGAGAGAGAGAGAGAGAGAGAGAGAGAGAGAGAGAGAGAGAGAGAGAGAGAGAGAGAGAGAGAGAGAGAGAGAGATCAGACTGTTCAGTAGGACTACAATGGGAACATTGTGTTGGTTCATTTTGTTCTTTTCTTTGTTGTTTGCTGTAAAGGGAGCTAATGTATAAATCTTGTGATTGGACGTTTCTACGGCCAGCATCTCTCATCCTGACGACTTCTTCGCAGAGCCTTCCTTTTAAAAATGAAGCAAATTATTTATGTGCCACACAGAGCACATTTTTATTTATTGGTGCAAAAGATTCAGTTTGGCTCAGCTCCACTCACAAGAGGACTTCGCCACGAGTCGTTTTTAGAGAAAATGTTTGGTGCAGGTGGTTTGGGTTCATTGATTTCCACTCCTTAGCTTGTGTGAAAGCTTCAGGTGGGCAGTGCTGGGGAACAACCACCCCCCCCCCCCCCCCCCCACCTGACTCTTTCAGATTCTTCCCGTAATACATTTCATTACATCAGATGTATTAATTCTCTGGCGCACATTGAGGGAACCGAGCAGCGGAACTCAAAGACTGGATGAGGTGTGATGCACTATCTACAAGCTTTGGGTTTGATACTGCATGATTGGATAGCTTTTATTTTGGAAATCCAGGATTTTTACTTGAATACTATTGATCCATGACAACCATTATGCTGGAGCTCCAGTAGAATGCTTCTGAGGAAATAGACCTCAGCTGTAATAAATAAGCAACAGTCCAAATATGATTATTTTGAAAAAGAAGGTTCACTTTATGTTTCCTTTCATCAAGTTTCATTACTCCAAAATGCTTTTCTCCCTGGCTGTGTGGAGTACGTGTCGTCCAGCCCAGAATATGTTGGCCTGCAAGTCCTTCATCCTGGAACTATGGTTAAACATACGACTGAAACTAAGACAGGGATACACACCACTCTCAAACATAACCTGAGACAGGGCTACACACAGCTCCTGACTGCTGGCTGTCGCCATGCGTGGTTGACTCAACCGTCGGTGTGGGAATGTGTGAATGAAGGGTTGAAAGTCAATTTGGATAAAAGCGTCAGCAAAATACCCACAATGTAAATGTAAATGTAAAATGCTCTATCCGTCTACAAAGGAACTAATTGGCAGACAAGGGGTCAATTGTAGAACTCTGGCAATATGTGAAACAGCCAGCCAAGTCACTCCTCTCTCATCTCCATGTCCCGAAGTGAAAGTAGACCTTCTTCATCTTGGGAAAAAGCAACGAATGATAATTATGCAAAACTCATTAAATGCTCATATTTTTATCTCGTTATTGCAGCATTCATTATTGTTGTTATGTTCAAATCGTAAAAAAATTATAAATCGTAAAATTCAATAAAATAAACAAATAATAGATAACTTAAATTAAGTTTAATTTCATCTGTTTATATTAGAATGGGTTTTGTTTGACAAAGAGGACGGCCCTCCGAGCAGCGCGGCTACGCTACACTACGACTATTGCTACGGCTGCGCTACGCTATGCTACAGCTACACCACATCCATGGCTAGGCTAACGCTATGCTATGGCTACGGCAATGCTACGGCTATGGCTACGCTACAGCCAAGACTACGTTGACGCTCCGCTACGTCTACGCTGGGCAACTTCTGTGGATTTGTCTCCAGCGGCTCCAGAGCGAAGCTGCTATCACACGTTAAGCGACTGTTGAAGCGCTGAACGTTTGGACCTCATGGATCTCTGTTTTTTACTTTCTGTTGTGCCTCCAAACTTTAGAAAGCCATCAGGAGAATGAATTATACGGCCTCCACAGCCATATGGTGTGTGTGTGTGTGGGTTGGGTGTGTGTGCGTGCGCACGTGCGTGCGTGTGTGTGTGTGTGTGCCTGTGTGCGTATGTGGTGACCAATGGTGAGAACACATGATGGGGGACCATCAGAGTGATTAATGCGGTGAATACTTTAATGGGCTGAACTCTGAATCCATTCGGCCGTCCAGTTCTCATCCACACCGTCTTTTCTCTGTGATCATTAATGCTGCTAATGACAACAAACAAATAGTTTTATTTTACCTTTCATATTGCCCAGCCTTTCTAGGAGATCAAAGTATGCTAAATTAGGTATAGGAACAGTGTGGTTTTGTTTTAATTATCACTTACATTTAAGGTTATCATGCTAATTATATATAACAAAGAGACATTTGTTTTCTTTATTATTCTCTCAGGATTTAGAGTAAAGTTGTTGTTTAACTTTGTATTATTTTTTAGGTGTATTTATGTATTTATGATTCATATATTTACCAAGATAATCAATAATTGTGCTCCATGTCCATAACATCCTCCTCCTCACAGAGCTCCGCTCGAGAGCAAAGTTGAAGGGTGGAGAGATGGCCAAGAGAGCCGCTCGTTCTGCTCCTGGTTCAGTGTTCTGGAGTCCTACCGCCCACGGTCCTACAGCAGCTGATCCAGAGCTGAAGTCCTACCGCCCACGGTCCTACAGCAACTGATCCAGAGCTGAAGTCCTCCCGCCCATGGTCCTACAGCAGCTGATCCAGAGCTGAAGTCCTACCGCCCACGGTCCTACAGCAGCTGATCCAGAGCTGAAGTCCTACCGGCCCACGGTCCTACAGCAGCTGATCCAGAGCTGAAGTCCTACCGGCCCACATGCCTTACAGCAGCTGATCCAGAGCTGAAGTCCTAGGTTGTCGCCAGAGGGACACTTCCATTATGTGACAGAAGTGAAAGATAATTAGATTTAGTGTTTAGTTAAGCGACCTCTGTCAGACCTGTAGCGGGGTGCTTGACCGCCGAGCGACGCGCTGACTGCAGATGAGTCCTGCCCTAATGCACATTCCTCAGGAACCGCTTATTCCAGCGTTTAGTCTGGGAATATTCTCCTGTTAAATGTGTTTATCTGCAGGTCTAACGTTATAATAACCTTTCACAAGCTCTTTTACTGAAGGCAATGTCTGAGACATTTTGATCTGGGCCATGTGACTTGCATATTTATCGGTGTCAAAGAATCATAAGAGGTTTATGATCTGTAGTCTGTCTGTCTGTCTGTCTGTCTGTCTGTCTGTCTGTCTGTCCGTCCGTCCGTCCGTCCGTCCGTCTGTCTTTGATTGTGTGTGTGTGTGTGTGTTTGCGCTGCTTATCCACTATAACCCGATGTGTAAATGCAGTAAAGGTTTACAGTGTGGCATGTGGGTTCAACTATGCTCAGACAGGGCTGTTATTTAAAGAAGTGTTAATAACACGTAAGCCAAACAATAAGTCAAATCTCTCCACAGGGTTGACTTAGGTTGGCTGATATTGAAAGGAGTTAAAAGCAGACTCCAATATGCAAAACAATTGAAGTTTGTCTGCTGACACAATACATCACAGATGTTTAACAATCAATATTAATAACCAAATGAGTACTTCTGTTTTTTAATACAATCTTATTGTTTTTTGGGGGAAAGCACAACACAGCAAATGCCAAAGTGTTAAAATCCCAGAGTATTCATGACCAGAGTAGATTTTATACACTTTGGTGTTGAATAGGCACTAAGTACATTTTTTGGGGTGTACCAGAAACACTCTTGGGTGTTGTCTCTAAGTATAATGCTGGTGTAGAGTAATTTAAGTGTTTATTTTAGGATGATGGACTCCCTGAGTGTCCAACGGTTGATTGAAACTTTCCCGGCGGCACGTCGGTTTAGGTTTCGATTCGTCATTGGCTCGCTGCGCCTTCTCATTGGTTGAATCTAGAGACATGTGACCGTTTGTCCTCTTCCACACTACGCGGCAAACTGTTTCGGCAGAGACGGTTGACTAGAGAGGATCGAATCAATATCGCCAAGCTCCGAGTGAGCGAAGACATTTTTGAACTTCACGGGAATGTAAACAGGTAAGAAAAGTACCAAGTGAATAATGCACAGGGTTTCTATGTTTCATAGATAGTTGTGCGTGTGTACTTCATATAGGTCAGAAATTGTATTCATAATGGGTCTTAAGAAGGTATTAAAGTCTTAAATTTAACTTGTTCAAACCTGCAGAAGCCCTGAATGCAGAATATTCAGCATTTCTTCGTCTTTTAGATCTGATAACCAACTTATAAATGCTAACGATTTTAGCTAACATCAAACTTAATGGCCAATGCTAATGAGGCACATGTCTTCAATTTAGCTAACGCCTCGTTACCATTTTTAGCTAATGCTAACGAGGCACTGGCTTTAATTTAGTGGGAGCGTGTCTATGTTCCCCGGGTCCTATGTTCCCCGGGTCCTATGTTCCCCGGGTCCTATGTTCCCCGGGTCCTATGTTCCCCGGGTCCTATGTTCCCCGGGTCCTATGTTCCCCGGGTCCTATGTTCCCCTCTTTGTATGAGACTGGGGAACATAGGACCCTTTTTTTTTTTTAAAAGGGTCCTATGATAATAACCTGTTTGTATTTGGCCACCTTTTTAGATGCTGACTATTTATTGACAAGAACTTTTTGAACCTTTTATGTTGTGTCATGTGCTTTCATCAGGTGTATTTCATGCTGAAAGTATGTGCTCTCCCTTTTCAGGTTGGGATATTGACATGGCCTCACTTGACTGCTGGTCTACCTCCTGCCACCACCTCCAAGTGGAAAGAAGGGAGCTGTCAAAATCAGTATCCGGGAAGCTGTGGATCGTGTAGTGAAGTTTCACAGGGTAATTGTATCCTGATAATTTTTATTTTATTTTTAAAGGTCCCATGGCATGCCGCCAGAGCTTGTGTGTTGCTGATGGATGTCACAATCTCTGTGTTTGCCAATCTACTTATCGAGTCTTGAAAACAAAATGGCATCGACGGGTGATCTACTGATGGTATTGTGTGTATGAAATGTACTTTTTAATAAACAATCTGTACACTTACAAAGTTCTCAATGCCTCGTTTTATATGTTAATACCCTTATTGAACTACCAAAGAAGTGTCGGGCTACTTCTAGCTTTTTAAATGGTTTAAAATAGCGATTTAGTTTTTACCATAACCACTGCCCCCATTGTTCCAAGTTTATAGCGTTTTGATAGAATCGGCTAAAAACAGCCAACTGAAGAAAGCGTCTATATGCGTTTTTTTGTGCTCCAAAACGATCGTTTCAACTCATTATCATACAAAACATATCCCAAATCCGTTTTACACCGGAATTCCCCTTTAATTGGTTGACAGGGACACATTTATTTATTTATTTATTTTCAAGTTGTTTGTTACATCATATACCGTATTTTCCGGACTATAAGTCGCGTTTTTTTTGTAGTTTGGCTTGCCCTGCGACTTATATTTCGAAGCGACTTATATGCCAAAATTGTGCGTACATAATCTTTGGCCGCAAGATGGCACCGTCATTCCTACAACTGAACGCTGCAAGCCTACTGCACCACCGAATAAATTATAAATAAACTAGACCGTAGACAAAACAAAAGAGAACACAAAATAAAATGCCGCCAAAAAGAAAAAGCTATACTGCACAATTTAAACTGCAGATTATAAAGTATGCAGCCGAAAACGGCAATCGAGCAACAGAAAGAAAGTTTGGGGTGAGTGAAAAACTTGTCCGGGACTGGCGAAAAGCCGGGACTGGCGAATAGCCTATATTGCTATTGCAATTATATTCAGTCTCTCCAGACTAAACGTTCTTGTTTAAATGTTTAAAAATAAATGCGACTTATACACCGATGCAACGTATATATGTTTTTTTCCTCGTCATGGAGCATTCTTTGACTGATGCGACTAATACTCGGGAGCGACGTATAGTCCGGAAAATACGGTAAATGTAAAACTAAATATGGTTCTTGATGTAAAATAATTAAAGTTTAACTATAATGTTAACTATATTATATATGTATGCACTGTAACAACAACAGCAGCATCAATAAAAATATAATGTTTTCAAGAATCTAATGTGTAGACTATTCATTCATGAAGTGTTGATAATTCACCTCAATGGTGTTGGTTGTACACCAGTACAAGAGGTACATTCTCACTCTAGAAGTATTAAATAATCAGCTCTGCGAAGTGCTACAAAGCACTGACTTGGAGTACATATTTTCTCTCTCTGGGGTTCTAGGTTTACACTGCAGGTGTAAGGAAGCACTGAATGAGTGCCCAAAAGTACCACTAATAGAGTACATTTGCACTCTCAAAGTGTTCAAATGTAACTCTAAATTTGGAGTACATATTTTGCTCTTCTAACAGTGTTCAGTGAACACTGAACTCTTGGACCTATATATACCCCGAAATGAGTGTTAAATGTACACCCATTGAGTACAATGTACACTGTGATTTTTGCTGGGTACAGTGGTATATCTGCAATGGTTCAAGCTAAAGCTTTGTTAACCTACAATTAATTATGTTGGCAATGATGCAAATTATGATGATTATATTAATACACTTTCATGTTAATTTCTTATAATCATGTATAATATATGTTCCCAATCTGTCCTAACAGATAGCCATTGTCCTATATACAACTTCAGACTCTGGTGAGTCTGTTACCTTGCAGAAGTATGTTCATGCCTGCCCTTACAAATCTTTGCTGTGCATTTAAAATAATAATAAATAATCCAAAATTCATAATGTGAAATCGATAAAGTTTGTCCTTAAAAACGAATATCTTCTGACAAATAGCGGCAGCTTATTGCCGGTCAGAGCTGAGTGAATCAAAGTCCTGGGAGGATGGATAAGAGCTGACATCACTTCATGTTCATCTGCTCCTCTCTGCTCCTTGTTTTGCGCGGTTCAGGACGGCAGAAGAACGCATACTTTACTTGTGCATTTTGCATTTGTTGAAATGGAAATAAAAAAATCTAATTTTTTGAATTTCAAATGCCTCATTTGAAATGCACATTGAACCAAAAACGTCAAAAGATGAAGCACAATTCAATCTTTTTTCAATCTCATTGACTTCATCTCCGTCGGCATCTCTTATCTAGGACGAAACCACACTCATTCAGTGATATTTATAAAAATATATTTCACAAAGTAGGAAACAATACAGGGTATCTTAGATTACAGTATAGGGAGTAAATAATCAAACATACACATTTATAAGCCTTAAAGCACAGTAGAAAATTATGATCTGCACACAGGACTAATTTGAAGCACGGTTTAGTCTACTGAGAACTGCCATAATACTGAATCGGTACAAATCGTATACGCACGCGGCTTGAGTGTCTCTTAAGATTCTCATCGTGTGCAAGAGCTAACGTGCAGAGACAAACCTACCACCTCATGGAAAGCGGATGACGTCAGCAGTAACTATGTACAATGCAAGCGTTTTCCTGTCCTCTATTTCATACAGGTCGCACCGTGGAACCACAACCAGCACATGGTCTGTACCTGGTCCCACTTCCTCTGCTGCTAATGCAAACCCACCTCGTCTGTGAGTTTTAGTTAGAAGTAAAGAACAAAGTGTTGATTAGACCGGATTCTATCATTAATGGGATTGTTTGACATTGGGTCTTGGTTCCAGCTGTTGTGCTGAGGTGGTCACTGGTTTGATCACTGCAGATATAATGGCATATATCGGACACTTAATGAGAATGTGTCCCTCACAAAAAATCATTGCTGCAAACCCATTTGAGTCGATCATCTATTTTATTGCAGCAGCTCGCTCGTTTCCTACGTCTAAGATATGTTATCCACTGCAGTGCCCATCTCACACTGTTCAGAGCTTATTCAACAGTGTTTGAGTAGGTTGAGAACAGCTCATCGTAATCATCTAAGAATACCCACTTCCATAGATTCAGCACAGCAAAAAAGAACAGATATACAAAAACTCAATAACAATTATGAAGAACCCATTTGAAGAACACATTTGTTTTCAAAAACATTTGATTACAATTGTAATACGTGTTTGCTTCTGTAAAAAGAAGGCCTCAAAGTTTCTACATTTCTCTTTTATTTTTTTTGTCTTTGCTTCATCTTTTATCGACTAGTTAACACTTTGCGACCCAAACCTGGAGCAGTACTTACAAAGAGTTATATAAAGCCTTTCTATAACTGGTGCATGTACAAACCTGCAGCCTGTACTTACAAAGAGTTATATAAAGCCTTTCTTGGGCTTCCACAGTTTATAAACGAGACCGTCAGAGAATATCAAATGAAAACAAATTCACATTAAAGCCAATATCTGTAGCAGTTTGTCATATCGCTTGTTTTCAAATCATACGTACATTCATCGTTGTAATGTAGGCCAATGTATTGCTTTACAGTGTTCCCCCTTCCTCCGCCCAGAGGGCCCCCAGGAACCGAGAGCCCCCAGAAGGCTGGGGGTCCCCAGGAATGGAGAGCTCAGGGCCCCCAGAGCCCAGCGCCTGTGGACCCCAAAGCCCAGTGCTGCTGGCCCCCAGAGCCCAGTGCCTGTGGCCCCAGTCGTCCACTTGTCCATGGAGCATGGTGTCTGAGCAAGCATCCAACAAAACCAAGAAGAGAAATACTGCTGTCCCAGCATGCCCCTTGTTCTGCCGATGGTAGGGGGGCGATTGGGGGGGGGGGCATTCAACAGCAATCAAAGGATCTGTGCTCTCCGGGGAGTCACAGGAAATAACAAACACCCAAAATACTGCTAGACACTCCACAACAGATTCTAAGTTACACTCCACAAGAATCATAGATCTCCTAATAAAGACACTGGTTAAGTTTGGCTCCACAACTACGATGCGCTGGATGTGTCGCGATGATTGCTACCCATTCTAAGAAGATTATAAAAAGATGGCCCTCATGAGATGATCTGGGTTTGTTTTTTGTATTTTGTTTTAAAACCACTCCTACTAAAAGCCCCCCTCCCACCCCCACCATGCTCAACACACATGTGGACAGACCCAATACAAAGGGTCTCTTCTCCGTTTGTCCTCTGAACCAGCGCGTCAAGTCTCTCTGTCGCTCTCGCCCACCGAGTACAGCTCCCCCAGTCTCCTGAAGCGTGGCCCCCACTCCCTGAGGTAGTCATAGTTCTGGTCCGAGTCGGACGACGCCGTCTCCAGCGAGCTGAGCGAGCCGGCCCCGGAGCCCCGCCCCTCGTAGCCGTAGATCTGGATGGAGTCGTAGGGCGGCGCCGTGGGGTCGTTGTCGGCCTCGTGCAGCCGGACGTTGATGAACTCGTCCACGTCCACACCGTTGGGCCCATTGTGCTGCCCGGCGCGCGGCATGAACTGCAGGTCGGGCTTGATGTCCTTGCGTGGCAGAAAGCCGTTGACGCCGTCGGGGTTCTGCAGTGTGGCGATGTCGAAGGCCTCCGTGTCCTCCTCGCCGCCGCCCTCGTCGTCGTAGCGGATGATGTTCTCCCGCACGTCCTCCTCGTCCTTGATGATCAGTGGCTCGTGCTTGTGCCGCCGCAGCGTCACGAACAGAACCACGATGACTGGAGGGGGAGGGGGAGAGGAAGAGGGGGAGGGGGGGAGGAGTAGAGAGGAGGGAGGAGACAGGGAGGAAGCTCATGAAGCCGTCATTTCCTTTGACTCCAGCAGTGCGTCACATGGGACCCGGAGCTCAGGCTCACCTAGCAGCAGGATGATGCAGGCCAGGATGGCGATGAGGGCACCCATGCTGAGACCGATGGGCAGGACGTAGGCCTCCACGTTGCAGGACTGCACGATGCCCTCCTTGCTGCAGCCGCACACGCGGATGGTCAGGGTGTTGGTGCTGCTCAGGGGGGGGTGGCCATTGTCCGTCACGATGATGGGCAGGTAGTACATCTCCTGCTTCTGCCGTCGGAAGGTGTCGTGCTTGGCAAGGACGCTGATGGAGTTGTCTGTTGGCGAAAAAGGTCCATGTCATCGATTGTCCTCAATGAGGACAATCTATGACGATAATAGGAGAGATTTAGAGCACTAAACATGTGTTTTGAAACGGATCCGACAGCGGTTTGAGTTATTTCGAGAGTTTGAGAACCAAACAATCTACCGAAATAACCTCAACCTGATGTCAGAAGGGTCCTGGGTGTTTCATCATGGAGCCGGGGGGATGTTGACGGTGGCTGCAGGCCACCAGGGGGTTTGAGGGGGGGGGGCGCGTGGCACATGTCGCCCACGGAGGAGCCAGCTGCTCCTCTGAAGGCCCTTCTGTGAAGTCTTCTCCTCATTAAATGCTCTTCTCCCACTGTTCTCATTACCAGCCCCTCCAGCCCCTCGCCCCCCCCGTCCTCACTCTTCTCCACTGATCTCCAGCGGGGGGGGGAACGTAAACACATCACCTTCGTCTTCGTCCGTCTCTGTGGAAGTCCTTCAGACGCTGAGTGGGAGGCCTCAACATTTACATACGCTACACATCTAGTGCACATACGCTACACACATAGTGCACATATTCTACACTCTAACATACGCTACACACCTAGTGTACATACGCTACACACCTAGTGTACATACACTACACACCTAGTGTACATATGCTACACACCTAGTGTACATACTCTACACACTAACACACGCTACGCACCTAGTGTACATACGCTACACACCTAGTGTACATATGCTACACACCTAGTGTACATACGCTACACACTAACACACGCTACGCACCTAGTGTACATACGCTACACACCTAGTGGACATATGCTACACACCTAGTGTACATACGCTACACACTAACACACGCTACGCACCTAGTGTACATACGCTACACACCTAGTGTACATATGCTACACACCTAGTGTACATACGCTACACACCTAGTGTACATATGCTACACACCTAGTGTACATACGCTACACACTAACACACGCTACGCACCTAGTGTACATATGCTACACACTAACACACGCTACGCACCTAGTGTACATACGCTACACACTAACACACGCTACGCACCTAGTGTACGCTACACACCAACATACCAGTGGCGGTTGGTGATCAAAATTCTTTATTTTTTTTTAATTTAATAAATTTAATTTCCTGTATTCTGGTGCATTTTGGGGATGGCCACTACCTATTAACCTACTTTTCATTCAGATTCATAGCCTACATCCTGACTTGCAGGGCCTGGACAAGCTTACACTGCATATACGGACCTACTTCATGGCCATTCCACCAGCCATTTGACCCATTGTTGTTATTCATGTTCGTCCATTTTTTGTGAGTCTCAATTTCTACTTCAAATGCAGTTAGAAATATGGGACAGTTGTTTCATTTTGTTTATATGCTACAGGCCGAAAGACTAAATTACTATGTAACTTACTTGCTCCTTTTAAGTGTAACATTGCTTGGGGAGTCCAATTCCTCCACTGAATAGGGTGGAAAGTGCTTACAACCCTCTGCTAGGTGGCGGTCTATCTCTTCTCTACATGTAGTTGTGGTGCGCGAATGCTGATAAGGGAGGTAGCCTATTTGATTGATTCGCTGAATTGTCCAATCATGTGGTGATAACAAAAAAGAAACGCGATACCATTGGCCTGGGGCGCACACTGGTGCGACCCGAGGGTGAATTTTCTTGCGCCAATGAAAAGCTGTCTCTGCTTGATAGACAGCTAAAAGTTAGAGAGCTTACGACTTCAACGTGGCCGGCGCCCCTGTTTGGAGGAGGGCTTTATTTCGAATGACCAATAACTAGCCTAGCCTGAATCATTGACGTTCAGACGCATTTAAATGGTTGCTGGCAGTGACAAGTAGCCTATATCAGACGATTAAACGAGGATAAACGCTATGTATTTTTGTTGATTTATTTCGTAATGATAATAGTTTATTAATAGTTGGCAGATATATTCAAGGGAATATTTCACGGAGGGGCGGCGCCCTAGCGCCCCCTATTGACCCACCGCCACTGTAACATTCGCTACACACCTAGTGTACATACGCTAACAAACGCTACGCAATAACATACGCTACAGTGTACACATACTACCCACCTAGAAAACACACGCTACACAACTAGTATACACACGCTAGAAAACACACGCTACACAGTACACACCTAGTGTACACACCTAGAGTACATACGCTACACACCTAGTGTACATACACTAACATACGCTACACACTAACATATGCTACACACCTAGGGCCCTATCTTGCATCCGGCGCAATGTTTTCGTTGCTAGTTTGCAACAGGCGCAGAGCGTTCTTTTCTCTCCGCCGCCACGCGCCTGTAAATTAGGGAATGATCTTGTGCCCCAAGGGGCGGTTCAGCGTGTTCTGCCGCAAAAGTTCCCTGGTGCTATTTTGCAGTTTCAGAAAAAGATTACGCCACACACCAGGAAATACCTGGTTTAAAGGGGACTTATTATACCACCAGGTGTGAGTGTGATTAGCCTTACAAGCCGTTTCGAAAATCGGCCTAATATGACATCACTAGTGGGTGTGTCCACCTAGATCTGTGCTGGATAGATGAGCGATGTTTACTTCAGTCCACTGGGTAGGCTGGTAGATAGATCTATCCAGCACAGATCTAGGTGGACACACCCACTAGTGATGTCATATTAGGCAGATTTTCGAAACGGCTTGTAAGGCTAATCACACTCACACCTGGTGGTATAATAAGTCCCCTTTAAAGTCAGTGGCGTTGTTCAGATGTTTCTCTCATCTACCTAGCCACACATTCTTGGTAAATTATTTGGGAAAGAACAGCTGATACAGCTGTAATAAGGTGTGCTTTTAAATCAATGCATCTGCAAACACCGTACAGCAAACACATATTTTCTTGACACAGACATCGTGTACAAGCCTATAACTTTTAGGATTGATGAGTATTTGATAGTGAAAAAACATTGTTTTACCGCGACTGTGTGTTAAAAAGAATGAATGAATGCGGGCGCGCATGTGTGTAGCCCACAAAGCTACTTGCGCTTGGCACTTCTCACTTGTGTTTCAGACCGTTAAAATAGGGCTCCTAGTGTACATACACTAACATACGCTACACACCTAGTGTACATAGACTAACATACACTACACACTAACATACACTACACACTAAGATATGCTACACACCTAGTGTACATACGCTAACAAGCACTACACACTAACATACGCTACACACCTAGTGTGCATACACTAACATACGCTACAAACTAACATACGCTAGACACCTAGTGTACATACACTAACGCTACACAACTAGCGTACATACGCTAACAAACGCTACACACTAACATACGCTACACACTAGCATGTTCATACGCCTCACACCTAGTGTACATACGCTACACACCTGGTCTAATAGTTATGTAGGATTTATTTTTTATTAATATAAATGCTGTCTTGCTGTTGGAGCCAACGTCTACATGCCCTCCTTGTTCCTGCAGAGACCTTATGGTCTTGGATATTATACAAATAAATGAATCAATCAATTAGTTCAACAATAGATATCTAACAGACCCTGATGTCTAAACAGCACACAGTTGACCTTTCCTATATGTATGATGAATATTCTTTAATCTTCTGATCTTCATAGTCAGTTCACGGTTTGAATGATTAGATTCCAAATCAAATCGTATCTGCGAGGTTTACAAGACTGGAAACAACGGAATATGTTCAAGAAATGAATTCATACTTAGTACGGATGTATTGGTAGAGACGGCTAAGCATTCAAACCGTGACGTGTTTTAATAAGACCAACTAAACACCTTTTACTGCATGCACCTCTCGATTTAGTTATGGTGAAACAGGATGGAGCCTAAAGCACCCGTCGCTTGATTACATTCCCTCAATACGTCTCCGGTATTGGGAGAGGGCTGTGTGGGTAGAGAACGTCCGCAAACACGCAATCTGAGTATTTAGCAAATAAATTCGGTGCCATCTGCCGTGGCAGAAGAGCGCGCAGGAAGTCAGCCATCACAGAGCAGTAGAAGAAGGGAGGAAAGTCATTGGGATCCTTTTCATTTAGCCTGCCGCCAAACGCACTGGGGAGTAAAGAAATGCCGGTGTCCAGACAATTTCACATCTGCTTACTGCAAGCTTACACTGTTCCGCCACATTTCATCTCCAGTACGGCTAACACCCCTCGGGAGGGCGAGAAACAACCACAACACGAGAGAGAGAGGGAGAGGGAGAGGGAGGGAGGGAGATAGAGAGAGAGAGAGAAAGGGAGAGAGAGCGAGAGAGCGAGAGAGCGAGAGAGCGAGAGAGAGGGAGAGAGAGGGAGAGAGAGAGAGAGAGAGAGAGAGAGAGAGAGAGAGAGAGAGAGAGAGAGAGGATATTAGCCACACTTTGCAGTGTGCCACCAACCTGCAATCAAATCCCCCTTTCCTTTTGTTCCTCACCTTGGTTATTCTTGATGGTGAAGTTGGGGTTGTTGAGCATCTCTGGGACCAGGCGGTAGTCGAAGTAGTGGCCTTGGATGGGGTCGTCTCTGTCCACAGCGCTGATGGTCTGGATCACCTGTGGTGGAGAAGAGGATGAGATGAGAGAGGAGAAGAGGAGGAGGCCACCTGCAGCTATCACACCACCCGTTCATTACTCTTATTCCTCTGCTTCTAGATGCTGTCTGCTGTATCGTCGGCCGGTCGCAGGTGATGTATGGCCCCATTCACTCCCAGAGTTTGAGATTCTAATCAATGAAGGCCTGTCTCATCTGGCACTCAGGCCCGGGGCCCAGGGCCCACGTATCTGAGGGCCTGTCATCCGGGGCCTTATCGTGATCTATGTCTTTATGATTGATTTGAAATTAGAATGCAGGCCCTCCAGGAGCCTTTTCTTATTTATTTATCTGTCTTTTGTCCAGGCTCCATTCAGGAAAAGGCGCCCGGCCAAGCTCCAACGGGGTCGATGGATGGGAAGGAGGATGCTTAGTACTTGTCGAGGGTTTTTGGCTGTGGAGGAAGCATTGGACCATCTGGAGGAGGACATGAAAGGCATTCCTAAATTATGATCTCCTGTGATCGATGCTGACCACTCGCTTCCTCCCCCCTCCCCCTCCCCTGCCCACCATCTCATTCACACACACCCTGTCCAGGGAGGGAGGGACGCTGCATGAGAAGAAAGGACTGGTACCCTCCTCCATAGTTTCACAGAGAAATAAATAGGCTATCATTCAGCCCATCCAACCATTATGGGGGAGGAGAGAGCGAGACAGAGAGAGGTAGAGAGAGAGAGAGGTAGACAGAGAAAGAGGTAGAGAGATAGCGGTAGAGAGAGCTAGACAGCGAGAGAGGTAGAGAGAGAGGTTGAGATAGGTAGAGATAGAGAGAGCTAGACAGAGAGAGAGAGAGAGGAAGAGAGAGAGAGAGGTAGAGAGAGAGAGGTAGAGATAGCTAGACAGAGAGAAAGAGAGGTAGAGATAGAGAGAGCAGGGCAGCCAGGTTTGATGGATGGCCTCTCTTTTCTCCTCACCTGCCCAGGCTTTCCGTTCTCACACAGGAAGGCCTCGTACTCGGTGGCAAACTCAGGGGCGTTGTCGTTGACGTCCATTACTCTGATGGCCACGACCGCCCTTGAGATCTGGCTGTGGTTTCCTGGGGCACGCAAGACACACGGCAAACCGTCAGACATACAGATAAAGGGCTGGCAGACAGAGAGGCAGTCAGTCAGACAGACAGGTATAGGCAGACAGAGAGGCAGTCAGTCAGACAGACAGGTATAGGCAGGCAGACAGGCAGACAGAGAGGGTAAGTTGTGATCCCCAAAGTGTAAATAGAACACACAGTGTATTTCTTTCCCACTAATTGTGTTATTATTGCTCGTTTGCTAATGGGAGGACAGATGATAAGTCAGTCGGTCGGAGCGATTATCAGCGATGCAAAACAGCGTTTTGGGGCAACAGAGTGAGTGTGCGACATTTAAAGTGGTTTTAAAATCCCCTGTACACTTTAATGTTTAAAACATGAGGGCGACACAGCGCATATTAATGAGTCCATGGCAGCTGAAGTCCAAAAAAGACAATAAAATTGCGGCTTAATTAGATTAGGTTTTGATTGGAATTATTCATCAGCGGTAATTGGCAGCTCCTTTGCGACGGGCCTGTAAAACCGTTGTGTTTGTTAGGCAGCGCAGCAAACGCCAACTTTCCCCGCTATTATCTATTAATTTGCCCCCCGCCACTCCCCACTCCTGCCTTGTTTTTATTGAGGCAACGTAACATCCAAAGTGTTTCTCACACATAAATAGGCTTGCCATTAGCCTCTCCGTTTGAGGAATTACAAGGTTGAAATTCCATCGGCAGGAGCAGGCTAATGCTTTTTACACTCTGGTTTTCTTTTGAAAGTAAGAAGTTTTAAACGGAATCAGGGGATATTATGTTCCAACCAATGATGAAAACGTTTTAGCAGCAAGCCATGCTAGTGAGCTGTGGCTAACTTTGGACTGTCTCACTTTAGTGTCGTCCCCCCCCCCCCCCCCCCCCCCCCCCCCCCCTAAAAATAGCTGTCCATAGGTGGACGCGGGAGACCGCTGGCTAAGAGGGGAGAGGAGAGAGGAGTAAAAACATGGACTGGAGGATAGACAGTGATGGACAGATAGAGTAGGGGGGAGGTCCGTGTCCGTGTGTGTGAGTTTGTTTGAGTGCTTGTTTGAATGTAAGTGTAAGAGAGAGAGGTAGGGAGAGAGAGAGAGAGAGAGAGAGAGAGAGAGAGAGAGAGAGAGAGAGAGAGGGGGGGGAGAGAAAGAAAGAGGGAGAGAGAGCTGGAGATAGAGAGAAAGAGGGAGATAGAGAGCAAGCTGGAAAGAGAGGTAGGAAGAGGGAGAGAGAGAGATAGTTAAAGCCGTCTGCCAAAGTGATTTTTTTCCATCTGCAGCAGCTGGTGTGAGGCGGTAGAACGCAGCGTTTGGTGGCAAATGGTAGATATAACTGGAAACACATCTATTCCCTTTTACACGCCGCAGAACCCACACCCACCTACACCCACCTACACCCACTACCACCTACACCCACACTCACCCACACCCACCTACACCCACCTATGCCCACACCAATCCTACACCCACCCACACTGACCTACATTGTCACACACCTACACCCACACCCGACCAGTCCCAAACCGACACCCACCGACACCTACTACTAGACTCCTACTCGACTCCTACTAGACTCCTACTAGGCTCCTACTAGGCTCCTGCTCGACTCCTACTCCACTCCTACTTGACTACTACTAGACTCCTACTAGACTCCTACTAGACACCTACTAGACTTCTACTCCACTCCTACTCAACTCCTACTAGCCTCCTACTAGACTCCTACTTGACACCTACTCGACTCCCATCTGGAGCAGCAGCCACTAAATAAGCAGACCTGCAGGGTTGTAGGAACCCAGCGATGGGATTATTATGTTCTGCTTGCATTTAGACAATTAGCTTGTGTTTCCTTTGATTAAGAAATGGCAGCGATAGTTAGAGAGGCGGGGGGGAGAGAAAGTGAGACCAGAGCAAAGATAACGAAAGAAAGTTACAACTAGCAATGTCAATTTCCTATTCGGATAGCTTTTAAGGGTACATTAACTTTTATCACAACATGCAGCCCCCCAAAACCCCCAAAACAATCTGTATGCAAATAGAGCCTTTCTCAGGGTTGGCAAGGCTCCGCCTGCCGTACAGAGTGAGGGAGTTCTGCTGTTTGCAGATGTTCTTTAATCTGTAATGGATGCTGGCGTTAGAGCAATCCACCACGGAGCGTGTCTTTAAAACGCTTTACTTGATAGGTTTTAATGTTCTTGCACTTCCACAAATTGACTACTGAGCTGTTTAATTCAATCAAAACTCAGCAAATGAACATATTTAATGCCCCTGCGAATTCTAATGCAAATTGTTTGCGCCCCAGTCTTTGAGCAATTAGTAGGCAGGACATAATAGCGAGCGCTAATGTAGCAGGAGGATCGGCCACTGGCTTCGTTAATTTAAACGAACGTCAACAGATTGTTCCGTCAAGACGCAGACCCCTCTGGTTACCATCCTGCACATCAAGGAACGACCAATCACAGGAGACCTGCTGGAACCTTGGTGGATGGGATTCTTGGCGTGGATGGAAATAAAGTTACTTACTGACTTCGGTGGCGGTCACTGTGATGTTGTGCCACATGTCCGTCTCTCTGTCCAGCGCCTTGGCCAGGGTGATCTTCCCGTCGTCCACATTGATATTGAACTGCCTCTCCAGGTCTGTGTGTCGATCGATGAAGTACCTAAACCAGAAGAAGATACATGGGTAATGATGAACCAGAACCAGCAGACAAGGCAAGGGCAATGATGAACGAGAAGCCTGAACAAGGTCGATAAGGAACCCGAACCAGAAGACAAAACAACCTTCATGCAAAACTGACTGAAGACTGGAAAAAACTACAACTTTACACATGCCGTTAAAACCAGAACACTCCAGCAAAAGTCCTTGTGCACTCCCTGGGGTGTTGTGGGTAATGTGGTCTTATTAATCAAGAGGAGCGTGTGCATTAGTGGACCTTTCTTTCAGCTGGAAGTCAACAGCCGTCCTGGAGTTATTAGAGATGCTCCTGTAGCAGCAGGCGGTCCTAAGAGGCCCCTGAGTTACGACTCGTCTTTGACACCCCACTACATCAGAGCAGAACCTCACAGAGGCTCCCCCGGGACCTGGGGGAGGAGGTGTTCCTGTTAGGGTAGGAGGTGTTCCTGTTAGGGTAGGAGGTGTTCCTGTTAGTGTAGGAGGCAGATTCAGGGTAGGAGGTGTTCCTGTTATGGTAGGATGTGTTCCTGTTAGGGTAGGAGGTGCTTCCTGTTAGGGTAGGAGGTGTTCCTGTTAGGGTAGGAGGCGGGTTCAGGGTAAGTGGTGCTTCCTGTTAGGGTAGGAGGTGGGTTCAGGGAAGGAGGTGCTTCCTGTTAGGGTAGGAGGTGTCCCTGTTAAGGTAGGAGGTGCTGGACTGACCTATCGGCCTTCTAAAACCTGGACGGATCCATAACCAGGAAGTACAGGGTGGACTGATCCATAATCAGGCTGTACAGGGTGGACTGACCATAACCAGGTGAACAATGTGGACTGATCCAGAACCAGGCTGCCCCTGGCGTCCCCCGCTGCCCGCGGCCGAACACAAAGCCCCGTCTAACAGATGTTTGAGTGCAGAGCGAGTCTGACTGATGTGTGAGTGCAGAGCGAGTCTTACAGATGTGTGAGTGCAGAGCGAGTCTTACAGATGTGTGACTGCAGAGCGAGTCTTACAGTTGTGTGACTGCAGAGCGAGTCTTACAAATGTATGAGTGCAGAGCGAGTCTTACAGATGTGTGAGTGCAGAGCGAGTCTTACAGATGTGTGAGTGCAGAGCGAGTCTTACAGTTGTGTGAGTGCAGAGCGAGTCTTACAGTTGTGTGAGTGCAGAGCGAGTCTTACAGTTGTGTGAGTGCAGAGCGAGTCTTACAGTTGTGTGAGTGCAGAGCGAGTCTTACAGATGTGTAAGTGCAGAGCGAGTCTTACAGTTGTGTGAGTGCAGAGCGAGTCTTACAAATGCATGAGTGCAGAGCGAGTCTTACTCAGCTTGCCCACTGTATCCGTCCGTCAACGGATGACGGAAGGCGCGTGTGACGGATGGGGGAGTGGTATTTGCCGACAAAGCCACGATCTCATTGGCTGACGGAACCGTTGCAGCCTGAAAAGTTAAAAAATGTTCAACTTCTGAACGCAAGAGACGGAGCCGACGGAACGGACGGACCCACAATGCATTTCGGGATCGCCCCATGCAAAGTCAATGAGATCCGTCAGCAGACGGATGCAGTGGGCAAGGAGTCTTACAGATGTGTGAGTGCAGAGCGAGTCTTACAGATGTGTGAGTGCAGAGCGAGTCTTACAGATGTGTGAGTGCAGTGCGAGTCTTACAGATGTGGGAGTGCAGAGCGATTCTTACAGATGTGCCAGTGCAGAGCGAGTCGTGCAACCAGGAAACTTCTGGCGGCTCGGGGGATGAAATCGGAATCGACATAAAAGTGAATTTTCAGATACTGCTCGAAACTGTGAAATCCTCTTTTCATGTTGCAATGTGCATGGTGGCCCACCCAGACACACACACACACACACACACACACACACACACACACACACACACACACACACACACACACACACACACACACACACACACAATACTCACTGAGAAGGAGGAAAATCTGTCATTCTAGGTCATCTTTCATTTCACACTTTCCTTCTGCCTTTAAATGCGCCCGCGTCTAAGCGTGGAGCTCACCAGCCCCCCCCCCTCCCCAGACCCTTGCCCCCCTCCCCAGGACCCCCCCCCCCCCCCTCCTCCCGAGACCCCCGCCCCTCCCAGACCCCGCGCTGTGAGCACGCAGCCCAGCAACATGCTAATGCCAATATCACAATCTGTCAGCCGCCGTTCCCCGGCTGCACCCCATTATTATCTGCTCCGATGTTTACGCTATCTGGCACCGCTAGCTGTAGCTAATCCTCCCCCACCCCGCCTCCCTCCTCACCCCCTCTCTCCCCCAACCCAACCCCCTCCCCCCCTCCCGGCACTGAGGCGGGGGGGGGGGGGGGTTGGGGGGGGGGGCTCCAGCGCTCCACCACAGCTCCTCTCGTCCCTATCAGTGGAAACCTGTTGGAGGGACGACCGACAATAAACGACATTGACAAAGGAGCGAGAGAGAGAGAGAGAGAGAGAGGGAGAGAGAGAGAGAGAGGGAGAGAGAGAGAGAGAGAGAGAGAGAGAGAGAGAGAGAGGGAGGGAGAGCGAGGGAGAGAGAGAGATAGAGAGAGCGAGAGAGAGAGAGAGAGAGAGAGAGAGAGAGAGAGAGGGAGGGAGAGAGCGAGGGAGAGAGAGAGATAGAGAGAGCGAGAGAGAGAGAGAGAGCGAGAGAGAGAGAGCGAGAGAGAGAGCGAGAGAGAGAGAGCGAGAGAGAGAGAGGGAGAGAGCGAGAGAGAGGGATATAGAGCGAGAGAGAGGGAGAGAAAGCGAGAGAGAGAGAGGAGAGAGAGGAGAGGGGAGAGAGGGGAGAGAGAGAGAGGAGGAGAGGGGAGAGAGGGAGAGAGAGGGGGAGAGAGGGGAGAGAGAGGAGAGAGGAGGAGAGGGGGAGAGAGGGAGAGAGAGGGAGGGAGGGATAGAGAGAGAGAGAGAGAGAGAGAGAGAGAGGAGAGAGGAGAGAGAGAGAGAGAGAGCGCGAGAGAGAGAGAGAGCGAGAGAGAGCGCGAGAGAGAGAGGGATAGAGAGAGCGAGAGGAGAGGGGCTGAGGAGGGAGGGCGAGAGAGAGAGCGAGACAGAGAGGGGAGAGGGAGGGAAAGGCAGAGAGAGAGAGACAGAGAGAGAGACCCAGAGACAAAATAGCTGCAATGATTTAGATTGGAGGGTGGGGTTGGGGTGAATAAATAAGCCACTGGCCCAGATTCCATTGTTGTGGAGATGTAGACGAGCCGTGACATTTCATTTTTGAGATGAAATAGTGTAAAATCCTCCAGACACCAGGCTAGGAAAAAGTCCACAAGGACCACCCCCCCCCCCCCTCTCTTCTCCCCCCACACCATCCACCAATCCCTCCCTACATACCAATCCCCCCCCGCCCCAATCCAGCCAAGCAGGCCTCCCTGTTCTGGCCCCGCCGAGCACTTTGAAGACAGGGAGCCACCGGGGAGCATCTGCGTGCTAGAGCCCCCTCAGACGGGCCCCCGTCAGACTGACAGCTTCACGTGCTGCCGGAGAGACAGACCCTCCAAGGTTCTGCCAGCTGTCAGTCATCCTGACAGGCTGATGTGAAAAGAATTAAAATCAAATAAATAAAAATGTGATCTTCAGTGGTTAGGCTTACTGTGTGTGTGCGTGGTTTTCCCGAGTTTGATGGGAATTTATGTGTGGTGTGTATGTGTGTGTGTGTGTTATGTGTGCACAGGTAGTGTTTCAGCTTAGCACTTCTTCTCAACCTTATCAGCAGTGCTGGCCTGACCTCAATGTGACACTCAGCCCAGCACACGTTCCTCAGCAGTCAACAAATATCCAGAGGATCGGATCACCAGAGAAATGACAGCTAGAGGGAGAATAATACTATGCATACAGATATAAACTATACATATAAACATTATACATAAACTTTATCTATGGACAACATAAACTATATATATGGACTATATTTATAATAAATGTATACAGACTATATAAATGATATATATGGACTCCATAAACTATATGTATGGATTATATTTAAATACAATATACAGACTATATAAACGATATATATGGACTATATATATACTGTATATATGGACACATGGATGGATTATATACATATGTTCTATACTGTATATAAGTACTACATTATGTACTTTATCTATATGTGTATTATGTGTGCCCCATCACCATAAAAACTCACAAATAAGAGATGTGTTTTTCGTCCCCTGACAAAAAAACAACAAAGTCATTCATTAGTTGCATCAATTATTTATATTGTGGGGACATAGTGAGTTTATATTGTGGGGACATTGTGCGTTAGTGGGGACAGTGTGTGTTTATATTGTGGGGACATTGTGTGTATATATTATGGGGACATTGTGTGTTTATTTTTTGGGGACATAGTGAGTTTATATTGTGGGGACATTGTGCGTTTGAGGAGACAGTGTGTTTAGATTGTGGGGACATTTTGTGTTTGTGGGGACATTGTGCGTTTGTGGGGACAGTGTGTATTTATATTATGGGGACATTGTGCGTATGTTGGGACATTGTGCGGTCTGCCTTGATGTGTTGTGTTGCTTTAGGAAATAGCTTCCGTGGTTTTGCAGAACCATGCGAAAATACAAAAGCAGCAGTGATTTCTGGAGGACAAAGACGTCATTTAGAGGATAAAAATGATTCCATTGTTTCCTTGTCTCTGTGACCTCTGCTTTTATAATGTCATGTAGATAATTCTCACAAAGGGCATGCAGGCGCTTTTGACTGTGTTCCACTTAGCCCGTGGAACAGTGTGTGTGTGCAGTGTGTAACTAATTTATGTTTTTTTATTTTTCGAACATGATTTATGCTTACTTTTTACTCACAGACTGTGTGTGAGTGTGTGCATGCGTTGGTGTGAGTGTGTGTGTGTGTGCTTGCATGCGTGGGTGTGAGTGTGTGTGTATGTGTGTGTGTTCATGCATGGGTCTGAGTGTGTGTGTGTGTCTCTGTGTCTGTGGGCGTATGTGTGTGTGCATGCATGTGTGGGTGTGAGGGTGTGTGTTTGTGTGCGTATGTGTGTGTGCATGCATGCGTAGGTGTGAGTGTGTGTGCCTGTGTGAGTATGCGTTTCCGTGTGCGTGTGCATGCATGTGTGAGTGTGTAAAGATGCTTTTTACTGTTGTTTCTGCAGGGAACACAGTGTCTCTACCCAGTGTCTCAATGACATTCTTGTTATTAGGTCAGTGGTTCCACTGGGAGAGCCGCAGATGCACAACTCGTGTTTTTGCCTCGAATGCTGACCAGCTTTGTAAAACAATGTCCTTTTTTTCATTTTTTTATTGTATCTCTGGCACCATGATTCCTCAAAGAGGGACAAAAAAAAACACTAAATAAAATACTAGGGCTTTGTTCCCCTGGAAAAAGCAGTCATTTATATTCCATATATATATATATATATATATATATATATATATCTCATCTATCTCAAACAAATCTCTGGCGTATTTTATTCAACAGGGGATGGAAAGAGAAATAAATCTCACATATGATCTCACACATCTAGGATAAACCTTTGCTGAGATTTGCTTGTCACAAATCCTGCCGTTTCTATCTGCCAATCGGCCGTTTGAAATGTTGATTTCAAACTTCAGAGCCAATCCCAAGGGAGAGTGACACTGAGCGCTCGTTTGTGAAGAATTCACCCTAAATGATCCATTCAGACGCAGCGAGTCCCAGCGCATGGCTCTGCTGCTCTCTGATGAGGGAGAGAAGGCCTGCAGCCCGGCCACAGACCGGGGCCTCCTCTGGCCTGGTCTGGAGGAACAGCTCCTGGTCCGAGGGGTTCGCCCAGTAATCTAACGTAATGCTGGGTGAGCAGAGACACCTTTACCACGGCTCCACCCCCGACTCCCCCGAACTACAGCTTCAAACTACTACTGCTATACAATTAAAGTCCAAGACATGAGAGAGAGAGAGAGAGAGAGAGAGAGAGAGAGAGAGAGAGAGAGAGAGAGAGAGAGAGAGTGAGAGAGCGCTCATATTCTACAGTACACCAGGTGCTGCTATCATTCATATGGATGTAGGATGCACTGTGTAAAATAATTATTATTCTCTATCCTCGACATAAATAACTCCTTTGTTTTGTCGTTTGTTAAGTTCTGTTTGGTTCGATTTTATTTTTGGTTTTGGTCTAAAGCTGCGTTTCCATCCCCCTGATCTAATGCAAATTTTGAAGTATCGAATCATTAAACGGTGGTGGAAACACCAAAATTTGCATAAAAATCCTCTAATTCACAAAAAGGTTTATCCGCTCGCTTGAGGTGGTTTTTGAGAAATGCGAAGGAGAGTAAATGGGAGATGGAAACACACTTTTCGAAACAGCTGTGACGTAGGGAACGTTGAACACACAGGACTGACAACGTCCGTCCGATTTCCGACCGGCCATAGCAACCCTGCCGACATCAACTTGTAGCGTCAATATATATATACTTTTAAGCGTTTATATACATAGACATCCTGTATCATATATATATATATGATATAGGATGTCTATGTTTGCATATCCTTTAATTATACCCTGTCCATTAATCCCTGATATATGGACACCTATGTAATTTCAGTCAAATTGTCTGTTCAGCCTTCAAACGAGAGCTGGTACATTGTGGAAAATGCATTAAACTGTAATCAGAAAACGCGGTTATATGCTATAGACCCTGGAGTATCTGTGGTATAAAGGCTGCAATGAATTTCAAATTATAAATATGTACAATGTATCCTTTAAATACGTCCATGGAACAGATGGCCAATGGGAATAATAGATACGTGTGGACCGCTGAACTTTTCCTTTCTCTCATCGAAGAAAAAAACATTACAGCTATTTTAGATGGAAAACAATGCAATTCCACTATATATCAGGGCCTAAGAGAGGATGTTATCAAAAGGATACTAGCCCTGGAATGTGTAGTTTTTCGCTCCAACCACTTGATGGAAACGCACCTAATTCAAATTACTTTTTTGCAAACTTTCTATCTAAAAGATGATTTGCATCACCTTTTAGATGGAAACGTGACTACTGAAATGTTAAAAGGGGAGTCTATCATGTAAAATAAGAAAATATATATTTTTATGAATATGAATTGATATCGCAGTTTAAAGTTCGATCTTATGGTTCAGGCGATACCAAAAAAAATGTATTGTAATTTTTTCTTAATGTTAGAATACAAATGTGTAATTGCTAAATAAATATGACTATTTACATGACATGATAAACCATCTAAAAAAGTGATCTAAGGCCTTTTGAATAAGCTGTTATTTTGACCAGATTCGGGCAGCTCATTTTGGATTGGTGGCAGGGGCTATCAACCAATCATCTAAACTTCAGCAATGTCCTTCACAAGGTAAATACCCTGGCACGCACGGTGAGTTCATGAGCAAGTAAAATAACTTTTGGAATTCATATCAACTCATTTAAAAATACAAAATAATAATAAACGGGACCATGGCAGGAAATAAGGTCAGAGGAAAGCAAATGATGTGGTTACATGGGATGACCTCGGTTACCGCGAGGACGCCTCCTCCGCATCTCCGCTCCCGGGATGTAATTGCTAAACACGCGGACGCCGCTGGCAGAGCGTCTCCGTGACGGCGCCCCCCTCTCCGCCCACAAACCAATTACCTACAACCACAAGTTGGTGTTGTCCCGGGAACGAGGCGCGGCTGACGCCTAAACTTATGAAATGCCGTGGTGGCGGCTCTGCTGCAGGAGGAACTGCCTGAACACCAGTCCTGAAGGTGCCCTTGAGGTGTTCTGAGAACAGCTCGTACGGTGGAGGATGGATGGTCCACCTCCATCACCTCGGCCGGGGGCCGCCTCCATCACAGACTCCCCATGAGAGGAACGCATCCAATCACGTTCAGATAACGAACCAAACACAACAAGGCCAAGGGCTCTATCTTGCATTCGGCGCAATTGGCTTTCTCACTGGCGCATGTGTCTTGCTAGTTTGCAACTGGTGCAGAGCGTTCTTTTCCCTCCTGCGCCATGCGTCGGTTAATAAGGGAATGATCTTGCGCCCCAAGGGGCAGTTCGGCGAAAGGAGGAGGCGTGTTCCTTCCCTGGTGCTATTTTGCAGTTCCAGAAATCACAAACCAGGAAATACCTGGTTTAAAGTCAGTGGCTCGTTGTTCAGATGCTATTTTAAGGGCGCATGCATAATGTTGCTTGTGCACCTCGCGCATACACTTTGCTTCTCTCATCTACCTAGCCACACATTCTTGGGAAATTATTTGGGAAAGAACAGCTGATACAGCGGTAATAAGGTGTATTTTTAAATCAATGCATCTGCAAACACCGTACAATAAACATATATTTTCTTGACACAGACATCATGTACATGCCCATAACTTTTAGGATTGATGAGTATTAGATCGTGAGAAAACATTGTTTTACCGCGAGTGAGTGTTAAATAGAATGAATGAATGCAAGTGCGTGTGTGCGTATCTGTAAAATAATTAATGAATGTGGGCGCGCGCGTGTGCGTCCATCTGTTTAAACACACGCAAACTAAACACGTGACGCATAATACAGTCCATGGCAATGTATTAACGGGGGGACACATGCATATTAGGAACACAAGTCGATAACAATAATGCATACAATACTGATAACAAGAAACAATGTTTATAATGTATTGCGTATATCATTAAATAGAACCACAGTTTCGCATAACATATGTATGTTAAGATTTGGAATAAGAAAACCTTATTCCATGTGTGAATTAGGCCATATTATTTAGCCAAAAACTGAGCCATTTGAAGTTTGAAATTCATGTGCATCCGTCTCATAGGAGACTGCAGACGTGCTGTCAAAATATCAACTCGTCAGTTTCAAATGCGCTCATGGCTCTTAAAGGGGATGGGAGCTGGCACTCTCATTGGTTTATTGCAGTTAATTACTCTTGCTCCGGGCGCAAGAGTAATATTTGCGCCGGTAAAATTGCAACATCACCATAGAACCGCCCACAAAGCTTCTTGCGCTTGGCGCTTCTCACTTGCGTTTCAGACCGCTTAAAATAGGGCCCCAAATGTTGTCTGTCCACCGTATCACAAATCTATTTCACACACCACGAATAAATGTGCATAGGGCTCTTGTGAGTGTACAGTGCTGTGTGATGTGCATGGTTCTGATTTGAGTGTGCACGGTGCTGATTTGAGTGTACACAGTGATGATTTGAGTGTGCACGGTGTGACCATTGGGTCCAGTCGGGCTCTGGTGAATACATTCGGTACAACAACGCAACATAACGAGGAATAGCTTTTTTTTACACTAATTTAAGAAAAGATGGGCTCTAGTTGTCAGTCTGCAATGTGAAGCCATCATATTGTCTGCATATTATAACACTGTTCAAATATGTAGGCTAGCTTCTATTATTTAGTCCATTGTTGGGTTACTTTCCTCCCCTTACTGCTCTCCAAAATTTGTTCAAAGACCTTCCTGAGCTAAGACCACCTACATTAAAAATTATTCTTCTCTAGCAAAACAATATTTAGCCCCAAGTCATTTTACACAATATGTCCCAAATAATGTTGATAATAATGACCGTGAGTTGAAAGGGGTTCTACTAGGATATTTATGATTATATATTACAAATAGTATATGTTTTATAGAACAATCTTTTGGCATGGTAGCCTGCAGTGGCGCCGGCGGTCCAGCGGTGGCGCTGTGCTCTGCTGGGTCACTCCTCACCTGACCAGGCTCCCCGTGGTGTCGGGGTCGCGGGCGTTGACCGTGCCGATCACCGCGTTGACGGGCGCGTTCTCGTTGACCTCCAGCACGTAGGCGGGCCGCGTGAAGACGGGTGGTTCATCCGAGTCCTCCACCACCACCTTCACCGTGGCCGTGTCCCGGTAGGGGCCCCCGCTGCCCGGCTCCGAGCGCAGGTTGGTGGCCTCCACCTTCAGCGTGAACGCCTTCTTACTCTCGAAGTCCAGGGGCTGGGCACAGGGGGAGGGACAGGAAGTCAGGGACGCACAGGAAGGAAACACACAGGAAGGCAACGCACAAGGAGGCAGGGACAGGAAGTCGGGGATGCACAGGAAGGGCGGGACAGGAAGTGAGGGACGCAAAGGAAGTGAAAGGACACACAGGAAGTAACGGATGCACAGGAAGTGAGGGACGCACAGGAAGGCAACGCACAGGGAGGGAGGGACAGGAAGTCAGTGAAAGAACATTTTATAATAATAGATATATGTATAGTGAATATGTATTTCTTGTTTTGTTTATCTTTCATTTGTTAATGTTCCGCCGCTACATCATAACATTCATCAGCCCGGCATCCTCCTTTGGTCGGCCTTTCCCATCCTGCCCAGACATTCTTTCTCTTCTCTATCCCTGTCCTGTATCACAAGTCACTCATAATGCATATAGCATCATTTAAAAAATCTAGGTGTATATTGTGAGGCGGACATATTAGAAACACCCAGTCCTACTGTTGACCAGCAGGGAGGCGGTTATCCAGATGTGACACCGTTTCAATAAAACTCCTTTACCAGCTCTGAGTTCGACGGCTTTGATTTGAAATTATTAATCACACGTAAGAAATGTGATTTGCATATTCATGCGACCTGAAATTATAATTATTGCGTTCCTGTCACTTCGAAGGATTACACATTTTCCGGCTCATGCTCTCAATGTCAGAGATGTATGACTGCTTTCACAACCACTAACACAATCAGATGGAGTCAAATGAATTGCACAGCAATTATGAAAAATATGCAACAATACCGAACCAGAGCGAATAGCAGCCATCAATGTGATTGAGTAGACATATCAAAACGCAAATCGTCCTTTTTACCTCCTGCCTGTGCATGTTAGACATCATTTTGCAAATGACACTTCATTGATATGTGCAAAATGTAAAAGTGTCACATTGTCACTTCCTGGGAATCTCTGAGGGCAAACCCAGAATGTCACAGTTTCATTGTGAATCACCTCTGGTCCCTCGCACCCTGCTAGAATAATGGGATCAAGTCACTTCCACACTCCATAACCAGGATTTATAGCGGAATCACAACCAGACCGCAGCTTTGGGGGATAAGAATGAGTAGAGGGAGGAAGGAGCAAACGTATTCACAAAGAGAATGAGTAAGATATGGAGATAATGAGATAAATACAGATGTAATGACAGAGGTAATGAGTTATATATAGAGGTAATGACAGAGATAATGAGTAAGATGTAAAGGTACTGTGTTAGATACAGAGGTAATGACAGAGAGAAAGAGTTAGATATAGAGGTACTGAGTTAGATACAGGGGTAATGACAGAGAGAATGAGTTAGATATAGAGGTAATGAAAGAGAGAGGAGAGTTAGACATAGAGGTAATGACAGGGGTAATGAGTTAGGTATAGAGGTAATCACAGAGAGAGGATAAGTAGATATAGAGGTAATGAGAGAGAAAAAAAGTTAGATAATGAGGTAATGACAGGGGTAATGAGTTAGATATATAGGTAATGACAGAGAGAGAAGAGTTAAATACAGAGGTAATGAGTTAGATACAGAGGTAATGACAGAGAGAATGAGTTAGATATTGAGGTAATGAGTTAGATACAGAGGTAATGACGGAGAGAATGAGTTACAAATAGAGGTAATGAAAGAGAGAGGAATGTTAGAGATAGCCGTAATGACAGAGAGAATGAATTAGATTTAGAGGTAATGACAAAGAGAGATGATTTAGATATAAAAGTAATGATAGGGGTTATGAGTTAGGTATAGAGGTAATGAGTTAGATACAGAGCTAATGAGAGAGCGAAGAGTTAGATATAGAGGAAATGACAGTGAGAATGAGGTGTAGAGGTAATGAAAGCGAATGAGCTGTAGAGGTAATGATACATTCCTTGTAAACGAGGTGTATTAGGAATGAGCTGACTGCAGCTACACTGGGCCCAGGTGCACTAGGAATGAGCTTCAATCGGACGGCTGAGGATATAGGGGACCCTTTAGAATACAACTGTTAGAGGTAATTTCAGTATATTAAAGACGTGTACATATATGTTTAATAGAGATATAATTTCAGTGCATGAAAGTCATGTTAATTTTTATGCTATGTAAAGATATTATATCAGTATATTAAAGACATGTACATGGATGTTAAATAGAGACATAATATCAGTATATTAAAGACAGTTACATCTTCAATAGAGAAATAATATAAGTATATTAAAGACATGAACATGTTAAATAGAGTATATATATACAGTATATTACATACCGTTAAATATATGTTAAATAGAGATACAATGTCAGTTTATTAACGAGTTAAATATTGATGTTAAATACAGCTATAATATATGCATATTATAGACAGCAACATATCTGTTAAATATAATATTAGTACATTAAAAACAGTTCTATATCTTTTAAATAGATATATCAGCATATTCTAGACAAATACATATAAGTTAAATAGAGACATTGTATCAGTATATTAAAGATAGCTAAATATAAGTTAAATATAGACACTATAGCAGTATATCAAAGACAGTTAAATATGAGCTAAATAGAGACATTATATCAATATATTAAAGACAGTAAAATATAAGTGAAATATAGCCAATACATCAGTGTATTAAAGACATTGAAATAATATATTGTTTAGTATTAAAATGGGCCTTCGTATCACATGTAGCTCAAGGTTCCCTTATAATCAGTCAAGTGGTTGGTTAGCAAGAATCTAATGTAGGGGCTAGCACTATTATATCTCAGAATACAGAACTACCACATCTCCTCCACAGCACATGCGTACTTGTTGTTTGCAGAATCTCAAACAGCACTGCCTTCCCTACTATTGTTCCCCCTCCCACCAGAACCAAATTGGTACGTATACATGAGGTATTTTTAAGACATCAAAGTTCGGCCCTGGCTTGCGGGTTGAAAGCTCACATCCCACAGAAAGATGAACTCTCAGCACGCCTGAGGGCTGGCAGATAAAACGCTTAACATCCCAAACAACAAAGAGCCTCTCTTCCCTCTCTTCTCGCGTCGCAGTTAGATCAATATGTTTTAACCTTGCCGTAAAGGTTATTTAATAATTTGTGGGACCCCTTCCTCCATCGCTCATCCACTTGTAACCTCAATCCCACCTCTTTGTTTTAATAAGAAATGAGGAGCTGGGAGACACATCATCGTGTTCTCAGAAGCTGTTTGGAGAAGAGTGGTGAAGATAATCAAGCAGGGGCCATTACCTCTTCCTTACAAACAGTCACCCAGAGCCGCCAACTCGCCCCCATCTCCATTGTTTCCTTCTAATCAGTGATGGCACGAACAGACGCGGTATAAATGTGAAGAGATGAGTGGGAACAAGCCTGACACTGCGTTGGGGAAAGGAGCATGCTTGACATTTACTTTGTCAACTGTAAGACTCCTTGTATCCACTTTGCCTTACATCACTCCTGTTTCCCTTTCCAGTCCCCGGCAGATTGCCCTGGTTCTTGATCGCTCCACCTCCCATGTCGCTTGAATTGTTCACAGTTTGACAAAGTCACACTGGCTGTCCTTGGGGTAATGTCATTTTGCATCTGAACACAATGGCCCTCCGCACTGAAGTGATGTATAGCTTCCTCCTCTGATGCTGAAGCAGCCATGACTCAAGACTGAAGAGCAGCCGTCTATCAATCACACCACGTGCCACGCAGACCTCGGGATCCAGCGCAGAACGTTGGGACTATGTACATTGAATACATCCATACATAACCAGTGTGCTCCGCTTTCAAAGCCTGCCGTGAAACATCCATTCGATTCCTGCGGTGTCCTTGACAATGGGAGCTGTGCTCAAACTAACCCACATTCCCCGTGCTCATTAAAATGCAGTGATATTTTCAGATGTAAATGTTCCTCTTCAGTAATGAGTGGAATACAGCATGCAGACTTCTACATATCTGCTGACAAATATCAGAACTCAGCGCTCCAACCTCTGTCGCTGTTATGGTGAAGAACACATCGGCCTGTATATCCCTAGACACACCGGTCTGTACTTCCACAGACACACCGGTCTGTATATCCCCAGACACACCGGTCTGTATATCCACAGACACACCGGTCTGTATATCCACAGACACACCGGTCTGTATATCCACAGACACATGAATGTCGGCAGTAGAATTTGTCATTGAGATCCTGGTGTTATCCGGACGGCGGCCCTTGTTTCCCTGACATTAGCGCGCTGCTGCGTTCGCTACAAGGTTACGCTCCATGGCCGCGATGGACTCCTGCCAATTCGTGTGTTGTTTTTTTTCATAACCACCTTGAAAATCGTTGTCAAGAAATGAAACGTCCTGCGGAGTTGTCGGACGGCCAGCGGAGAGCGGAGGAGTTGGACGGAGCCAGAGATGTGTGCGTGTCAGTCCTTGGTTCTAGGTATGTGCGTGTCACTCCTTGTTTCTAGGTGTGTGTGTGTAAGTCGTCGGTTCTTCGCCAATCGACTGGCAAGGATTAATTGGGGCGTTAGCAAAACTAAATTCAGCATAAACTAAAGTGTGCACTGAACCCCTTCTTTAAATCACTGAGCCACTGAGTTAAGACCAACTGAGAGAGAGAGAGAGAGAGAGAGAGAGAGAGAGAGAGAGAGAGAGAGAGAGAGAGAGAGAGAGAGAGAGAGAGAGAGAAGCAGAGCGAGAAACAGAGCGAGCGATAGCGCAGTACATCGGGGAATCTCCTGGTAGGACTCGGGGCTTACCTTCTTCAGCTTGAGAATCCCCTCCTGAGTCTGGCCGTCCGTTGATATCTGGAACATTCCCCTCTCGTCTCCCTCGATGATGTTGTATGTGGACTTGGCGTTCTCCCCGATGTCTCTATCGTTGGCCTTCACCCTGCCACCTGCCTTCCCAATGGGCAGGTCCTCTGGGATCACAAACTCATACAGACCTGCGGGTACACGGGAAATATTCAGCAATGGAGCGGAGGATTGCAGTGCTGAGCAGCACAGCCTCCTGCTGCTTGGACCAGGAAACAATCTGAACACGGCCTCCTGCTAAACAGGGAAAAGTCTGAACACAGCCTCCTGCTGACCAGGAAACAGTCTGAACACAGCCTCCTGCTAAACAGGGAACAGTCTGGATACAGCCTCCTGCTAATCAGAGAACAGTCTGGACACAGCCTCCTGCTTCCTGGACCAGGAGACAGTCTGAACACAGCCTCCTGCTAAACAGGGAACAGTCTGAACACAGCCTCATGCTGACCAGGAAACAGTCTGAACACAGCCTCCTGCCGCCTGGACCAGGAGACAGTCTGAACACAGCCTCCAGCTGCCTGGACCAGGAGACATTTTGAACACAGCCTCCTGCTTCCTGGACCAGGAGACAGTCTGAACACAGCCTCCTGCTGCCTGGAGACAGTCTGGACACAGCCTCCTGCTTCCTGGACAAGGAGACAGTCTGAACACAGCCTCCTGCTGCCTGGACCAGGATACAGTCTGAATACAGCCTCCGGCTGACCAGGAAACATTCCGAACACAGCTTCCTGCTGCCTGGACCGGGGGACAGTCTGCAGAGACTCATGCACGGCACACTGCATCCACATGCTGCCTTAGCCATCTTGATTTTTCAAGAAAACCGCCAAATAGCCACATAAAACCCCCTCTCAACACACTCTAGATGATAAAGACTTTACTTCAGATGACCTTTTCTTCAAGGTCATCTGAAGCTCACATCGGATCTTACTTTTGGAGAACTTAGGCGGGTTGTCGTTGACGTCGGTCAGGGTGACGGTGACGGTGGTGGTGCCGGAGAGGCCGCCCATGTGCCCGCCCATGTCCTTGGCCTGGATGACCACCAGGTACTCCTCTCTCATCTCCCGGTCCATCCCGTGAAGAGCGATCTTAATGGTGGCTGAGGAAGAGACCCTACAGGTTACGCTATGTCTAAATCAACGGTTAAGAGAAATGGGTGAACTCAAGGCTTGTGTCTTTGCCTTCGATCCATTCAGCAGGAATTGTGACGACCTTCTGAACACAGGGGCCACAGCATGGACCCCGACGGGCATGCAGGTGATAATCAACCACGAGGCTGCAATGGCGGCGATGTGACCCGTTTGTCTCTCACGCTGTTCACGTGCGCTCATTTATATTCTGATTGAGTGTGAATTACGCTGACTGTCTTGTATAACGTTGCATATTGTATGCAGAATGGACCTTAGTGAGTGTGTCGCAGCGCTGAATATAAAACAAGCTCAGCCGCAGTATATGTGGATAATCCACTCAGGAAACAGAGGCCCGCAGGATCATCAAATGAATATAAAACCCCTCATGAAAGCCTAGCTTTGGCATGACACCCTACAGTGGTCCTGAGCTGCCTCAAACAATGGAGAGGCTCCAGAATACGACGAAGGCAAAGGCTTTTGTTTTTTAGTGTTGGTGGTGCTGATGTATTCTAGGGTATTCATTTATTGTTTTCACGGAGAGAGAAGCCGCGGTCCACGGAGGGGCAGTTGTACATGAACAGATGTACTGTTATATTAAGTTAAGATTGGATGTGAAGTCGAAGAAGTAGAGGAGGCGGCTGATCCCCGCAGATGGTGGAGGTCGGCGTGGTTCTGCAAGACAGTGTTCATATTGTCCAGGCTGAGCGTTGACGTGGAGACTCTGGTTGTTCTGCAGATGACAGTGTTTGTAGAGGTAGAGTAGTGTAGAAGACAGTGTTCATAAAGAAAATTTTCATGTTTTCTACCTCAGGTTGTGCTCACGTTGTCTGGCTCAGGTTGTGTTCATGTTGTCTACCTCAGGTTGTGTTAACATTGTCTACCTTGTGTCCAGGTTGTGTTAACATTGTCTACCTCGTGTCCAGGCTGAGCCTGAACGGTTGGGTCTTGAGGATTTATTTACTCATTCTCTTTGGCCATGAGTTTTCATTTATCTCGGTCCCTAAACTATTTGGGTCTAGACACAAATGACAGTCCAACCAGGTGCCCTTGAAAAATGGGCTGAAAGCAACGACCATGGGACCCAGAGAGCAATTTGTTTTGCGCTCCAACACTGGTTCATGTCACCCCGTGAGGTCTTCTCCCCTCCACATCATTTATTACCCCTCTGTTTTAGTTCTGGTGGTTTTCAACAGGGTTGTTGATGAACTTAATTTTTTTTTTATTATCTAGGGACACAGATGGACTCGACTTTGAATGAACAGCATTCCAAATTCTCGCTCCAGCTCAGGAACACACAGTGTACGGTGTGTACGGTGTGTATGGTGTGTACAGTGTGCGGTGTGTACGATGTGTACAGTGTGTGTACAGTGTGTGTACAGTGTGTGTACAGTGTGTGTACAGTGTACGGTGTCATTTGGTCTGAGCATCGAGAAGTAGGGGGGGGGGGGGGATAATTCCTTTTCTGTGGGAATGAATAAACCCATATATTTACAGAAAGCGTTGAACCTCTTCAGTGTGTTCTGAAATAGATCAGCCAGCCGCATGGATGTCATGCATGTTCTACTCGATAACATACAGTATTAGACACATCTGGAGTGGAGGACTCTCTACCAGTACCCTTCTGAGCTTCCCGAACAGTATTCAGTAAACTACAGGTTAACCACAATATTCAGCACCTCCAAAGAACTGAAATAGCCTCTCAGCTACGAGGGATTGAGGGCATGAACCCTAACCCTTAAATGTTCTCCTCTTCTATAAACAGATCAATTAATACCTACACATCATGTATGAGTGCATTGACAAACACACACACACACACACACACACAAATACCGCCATCTTGTTTCTTCAGTCATCCTGCAACAAGCAGCACTCTCATCCCTGTTGATCATAGCTGATTATTCAAATGAATTCGTAATCACTGAGCGGGAGCACAAACAAACACTCATTTCCGTACAACCGCAGAAACTTTCTCCTCTTCCTCTTTTCCCCATCGCCCATGAAATGAAGAACGGGCCGCACTGTTTGTTTATTTTCAAATGCTTTTCATTTCGACATGGCGCTGTAAGTGTCAAACGCATTTTAATAGTTGTTTTCCTTTTACCTTTTAATTTTCATTAACATTCATTAAAACATCCGGCACACTCGAATGAGCCATCTGCATGTGCTCAGTAATCACGCAAAGCAGGAATGCTAATCCCTAACTGTCCTCTAAGTGTTTTTGTTCCTGACAGCTCCCCTTGTGCGCCACGCCAACGCTTTAATCACAAACTCTAAGGATGACAACCAATTTCATTACAAAAACACCGTCCATATAATTATGGATGCACATATATGAAATGCTTACGGGATCTGCTTAGTTTCTCACAGCCTGAGTTGATTCCACATCATTTCTTATTAATTTCTCCTTGCTATTATTTAATCATGTGGGTGTAAAGACTCGCTGATAAACCTTGAAAATGCCATAAAATGTGCAAATTAGAAATATTTTTCTCTTAAACCAGAAATGTGACATGATAATGTTTCCAGTCCCAGTGAGGCTGGGTGTGTGGTTCTAATGCACATCTTGAACGTCTTGTGTGGTATTCCATGAAACTGTTCACTAGATTTAAGTTGGCAGTTATTATTCTAACTGAACATGACTTTATGAATGAGGAATACATATACTCAATATTGTTGGATTTAGTTTATTTTGTTTATGAGGGGTCGATGGGGCAGCGGGCTACAAAAGGCTTCCCTGCTGCTAGTGCTGGTGAGCACTGAGGCTGTAGTGCAGATCATGGTTCAATACTCATTTGCCAAACCAGTCCGGCAGCGTTAGTGTTGTGGACTAGATCACGTACCTGTGTTACTGTTCATACACAGCTTTAGAAAAGGTACCATGCTCTTCATGCGTAGGTGAGTATTAATGAGGGGAATTGTAGCTTGTTTTCTGGCCTCTTGGACTAGTCTTTAGCTTGGTGTTCTGCTTCAAACTCACTATTAAAGACTACCGGTAATCCTTAGAAGGTAAGGTGCTATCATAGCCACATTATGGCCTCCTTCAGCCGGACGCCGCCTCTCCCTTCCATCCCTCCCTCCTCTTTCACGTTTTTTTAAGGGACCCCTCCATCGTCTTTAAAGGTATTTTAAGGTACTCCATGGTAGAGTGTGGAACCCTTTCTCAAGCCCCTTTGGTTGTAAGTGAACTGCACCACCCACTCTCTCATTGGGATCGGAGTCCCTTGCTCCATTTCTCGGCCACTTACTACACAATAATACAAACTGGCTTAAGCTAGCTGTCCTTAACATACTATGGTATTCAGGAGCATGCTTAGAGTCACTTCCTTCCTTTTTCCAGGCAAATATAATAGCCTTTAAATCACCCTCTTTCTATGCAACTGAGAGTTTTGGAAGGTGCAATTATTTTATTAAATTACATCCTGCAGTAACATTCTACATGTAGGTCCGTTAATGACGTGTATCAAAAGACTGTTTGGATAAAGCGTGAGATGATAAATGCCTTGAATAGTTTTAGTATAGAACTGAACAGTTACCAGAGTTGGGGTCTATAGAGAAGTAGGGCTGGCCCTCCAGGATGCTGTAGACCAGCCGGGCGCTGTTCCCATACACGGGGTCGTCTGCATCGCTGGCCGTCACGCGGGTCACCGGCGTGCCTGTGGAGGCAGAGAGAGAGAGGAGTGAGACACACACAGAAACACGTCATCACCCCAGATCCGCGTCCAGCCGGCATCCCTGCAGACGCTCTGCTGCAGGACATCTCAGTCGCCTCCGCTCGCCGTCCAACACGCCGAGGGCGCTGTAGACCTTCACGCTGCGCTGCCGTGTCTCTGAGTGCAGACCACAGGCGGTGTGGTGGGGCACGGGCTGCCATCCATCACCCTGTCAGCCGTGGCGCTGGTTAGAGCGTCATCCAGGTAGATATGAGAGCATATGGACAGTGACTGTTTCCTTTAACGGGCTAATCACAGGGTAATCGCAGGCCCTGTATCTCCAGATCCATCGTGGCAGTTACAAATGACAGAGATTACATTACACACTTCATGTGTCATAGAACAGAAACCTACTACCCCCCCCCCCCCCCCCCCCCCCCAGCCCCCAGCAGCCATATAGCCTATACCCACAAGGCGTTACGTTTCCAAACGCCCACTTTGGATTCGTCTTAAAGCACCTTCTTACAACAACACAGCGACATTATACAAATGCCAACTCAGCCCATTGTAATTAATTGCCAGTAATTTGCCTCGCCCGGGCGGGTGGCCGAGCAGAGAGAACAAGACAGAATATCAGCAAACAGCAAGCCAAGGTACTCTTACAGATGGCCTGTTAATTGTTCTTGTAAAAGATGTTTGGAGGTGTCAACATGGCGCCGTGGGGACGATCCCTCGTGTTAGCGAGCCGTCAGGTCCTGACTACTGCAGTCTCTGACCACCACACAACCACACAACGGCTAGCGCACAACGGCTAACACACATCCACCCGCCCCATGCTGAGCCTCACCATTTACAAGTCAACAAACAAAGGAATATAAGACCACAGAAATTGTATCCGAGTCGAAGCTCGCTTGCAGCAGCAGTCAGAGGACGAAGTGTTGGTGTCGCCGTGGGGGTTGGAAGTGTTTCCGAAACACACTGAAATAAACATGGCCGATGTAACACAGCCATGATTGCGGTTTCCTTCCACATATTCTTACAGCTAGTTAGTGATGTTCCAGTCATAGGAATTAAGCTGTCAGACACAGCTAGGTTAACCAATGCTTCACACAGTGATGGGTCTTTTTCTTTCTCTGTACAAAAATCCCATCCAGATCCATGCGGGACGTTTTTAAAACCACTTTTCAAGATCCTCCTTGTTACGCTGCCAGCCACACATGTCAAGTATTGATTAATAGTCACCGCCCGTCTCTGGCCTCTTAACAGCAAAAACAAAGAGCCGAAAGCCTCTGACTGCTGCAGCCGCCTCAGTCCTGCAGGCAAATTACTTCAGTGGGAGAGAACTTCAAGCGGCCCTCAGAGACAGAGCTGTGAAGGTAATTCATAGTCTTTATGATGACCCTAGCTGTTGTGTTGCCAGAATCCTACCTTGTAAATTCCATAGCATTTGTTCCACACCACAAGCTGTTTCCAGGTTTCCTTTAGTGTTTAGATCACAGAGGATCGATGAGGATCGTTTGGTCCACACACTAACTGGCACAAACACACACACACACACGCACACACATGCAGAAACACAGATGGATACACAGACAGACACAACCACACACGCACAAACACAGACAAACAGAAACAAAGCTTAACACACACACACGCACACACACGCACACATACATGCAACCATACGCACAGGTTTAACCTTCCCTACACAAACACACACAAACCACATGTGATGGCCCTGTCTCCCGTTGCAATTGGCCCTTGCAGCACTAGCAATCATAATCTCCGCCGGCTGACAGTACGTATAGGCCATTGAAACTAAACCAGCAGCAGCTGTTGTTTGGTTCCTTACACCAAACACACGGCGTACATTCAATAACACTGAACACTTATCAGCGCTGCTCCCCCGCACATTGATAATAAGAGAGGAACAGCGGCGTGCACCGGAGCCCACAACGCTGGGGAGAGGTGGAGAGAGGGGGAGAGAGGGGGCCAGGGGGGGAGAGAGGGGAGAGAGGGGTAGAGAGGGCCAGGGGAGAGAGAGGGGAGAGAGCGGTAGAGAGGGCCAGGGGGGGAGAGAGGGGCGAAGGGCCATGGGGAGAAGGGAGAGAGGGGAGAGAGGGAGGAGGGCCATGGGAGAGAGAGGGGAGAGAGGGAGGAGGGCCATAGGAGAGAGAGGGGAGAGGGGAGAGAGGGGAGAGAGGGGTGAGGGCCATGGGGAGAGGGGCTGTTTTAAGTGTTTTAAAACGACAGATTTATAACAGTATATACATAAGGAAAGGTCCTCTATTGCCGCTTTTCCACTGCATGGTACCAGCTCGACACGACTCGACACGACTCGACTCAGCTCGCATTTTTTGCGTTTCCACCGCGGTACCATGGTATCTGGTACCTGAAGTGGCTGCTTTTTCTAGTACCTACTCGCTCTAGGTTCCAAGCGAGCTGAGCCGATGCTAAAAGGTGACGTCGGCAGACGGCCGGCGACTGATTGGCCAGAGAGTGTGACGAAGTCACGAGAGCGACATGGCAACCATGCTGGTAACATCCATAGCAGCACCGCAGCCAACATGTTCCACTTCTCCAACTTCTTCAACATGCCAGCTAATAATAGTAATGCGATCGATGTCCTCCATTGTTGTTATGTGGGTTCTGTCCATGTGTGGGTTGCGTATGAGTTGTTTGCGTCGCGTACACAAATACGTCACGGCCCTTTCGCGCAGCCGACCCCGCCCACGTCCAGGAGGTACTATTTGCGGTGGAAAAGCACCCGTGCTGCTACCGTGTCGAGTCGTGTCGTGTCGAGTCGTGTCGAGTCGAGCTACATGTGCGGTGGAAAAGCGGCATGTCTTCAGAATTAGCGTTAGAGTTGTGTTTCCATTACATTGGAAAAAATGAAGACATTTATTCGTACACTCAAGAACATAAAAAAAAAGTACTTCTAGAGGGAAGATGACACGTCTTCAGTCCAGTTAGAGCAGACAGCGACGCAATGGCAGCTCGTAGATATTACTAAAGAAAAATGTCCTTAAAAACTGTGGAACAGCAGACATGAAATTGCAGCCAGACAGACACACATTCACACAGACACACAGACAGAAGACTGCCTGGGGTCGGCTTAGCTCA
>NC_082395.1:24386544-24399013 GCF_031168955.1 Gadus macrocephalus | reverse complement strand
GTCTGAACTGGATCTCATATGAACTGGGTCTCATGAAATGGGTCTCATGTGAAATGGGTCTCATATGAACTGGATCTCAAATGAACTGGATCTCATATGAACTGGCTGTCAAATGAACTGGATCTCAGTGGAATACGTCCAGACGAAGTGCCTCCATTTGTTCTCCATCGGCTCTTTCACTCGGTCTCAATAATTTCCTGTCACCGTAATGAAACAAAGGAAGCCATTACTGACAGCTCCAGCTATTCAGCCTCTCCCCTCTCCCCCCCCCCCCCCCCTCTCTCCTCATTTCTCAGTATCTCCATACACAGACACTTTGGCAGCGTTTAACCTTTTTTTTACCATTTAACACGTTTTATTTTTTACTTCACGGCCAATTTGACACGGGTTGACTTTATTCGAGGGAGCGACAGCGAGACGGAGGCCGGGCGAGACCCTGAGTCTCTCGCTGTTCTTCGGGTCAGGGCGGGACCTGGGTCAGCCAGCCAATCAGAGCTGAGCATATTGAATTCAATGGGCTCCGTTACCAAGCATCCCTACTGTTCCTATTCTCCCTCAAGAGCTGGCATACAGCAAACAGCGATGGAGAGAGAGAGAGAGAGAGAGAGAGAGAGAGAGTGAGAGAGAGAGAGAGAGAAGAGAGAGAGAGAGAGAGAGAGAGAGAAAGAGAGAGAAGAGTGAGAGAGAAAGAGAGAGAAGAGTGAGAGAGAGAGAGAGAGAGAGAGGAGAGAGAGAGAGAGAGAGAGAGAGAGAGAGAGGAGAGAGAGAGAGAGAGAGAGAGAGAGAGAGAGAGAGAGGAGAGAGAGAGAGAAAGAGAAGAGGAATGGAGGGCGAGTCTGTGTAACACCTAGACGTGAGCACGAATTACAGCGGGACAATGAGCCTCTGGAGCAGCATTGAAGCGGATAAAGCCCTCTGGCTGCCTGGTTACCAGGTCCTGCTGTGCTGGCAGCAGGGCTTTGTGTGCTCACGCTGGTGCTCCTGCTCTGTAGCTCCGTGGCCCCGGAGCCTCTGGGGCCCTCAGCCGCCCTAGGGGCCCTCAGCCGCCCTAGGGGCCCTCAGCCGCCCTAGGGGCCCTCAGCCTTCAGCGTGAGGCCAGAGAGGCCCGGGGGGCCGGCAGGGCCACGCTACCACTGCTTGGTGCAAGACAAGGACTTTACATCCATAATGCAGGTTAACATGAGATAACACACAGCATGGATGAGCTGGTAAAGGGTGTGTGTGTGTGTGTGTGTGTGTGTGTGTGTGTGTACCTGAAGCAGCAGGAGGGCTGATGAACGTATTTTGACAGTTTGCTTGTTAAAGATATCAGATGATTAAATCGAAAATGAAAAATAGCCCAACATATATCTACAGCCAAGGAAGGAAGTCAGCAGTGGAAACTACAAAGGACAACACACACACACACACACACACACACACACACACACACACACACACACACACACACACACGCGCGCACACACACACACACACACACACACATTTGTGTGTGTGAGTGTGTGTATGTGTTGTCTTTAAAGTTTCCATGAGTGTGTTTGTGTCTGTGCGTGAGTGTGTTTGTGTCTGTGTGGTGTGCGTGTTTGCGCGCGCGTGTGTGTGTCTGTGTGTGGTGCGGTGTTTGCGTGCGTGTGTATGTGTGTCTGTGTATCCATGTTCGTGAGTGTGTGTGTGTGTGTGTGTGTGTGTGTGTGTGTGTGTGCGTGCGTGAGTGCGTGCGTGCGTGTGCGTGTGTGTGTGTGTGTCTGTTTCTGTGTGTGTCTATTTGTCTATGTCCGTGTGTGTGCGTCTTTTTGTGCGTACTTGTGTCTTTGTGAGTGTGTGTGTGTTTGCCAGGGCAGTGCGGTGGGTTATTTACTGGGGCTGCAGCATGTGTGTCGGAGCCACAGCCCCATTTAGCCACGCCACAGAGTGGGCTGGCAGGCCTGGGGGGCCGGGGGGGCCGGGAGTTGGCCGGCCTCGTACGTGACCTCTGCCCTCCCCTGGCCCCGCGCCGCCCCGGCCCCGCTCGGCTCCGCTCGCTCTGAGCCGCTCCTCAGAGGTGCCCTGGCCCCGACACCGGCCCGGCCTGGCCCGGCCCCCGCCGTGTTCCGGGGCCAGGGGCCCCCTGCCACACGGCCATCTGCCAGGAGCCGGGGCCCGGATCAGAGGAGCTCCAGCCTCCTGCTCCAGATTCATCCACCAGGCAGACCGAGTTGCTCCAGATGAAGTGTTCTGTTACTATGCGGGCTGCGGGACCCTCAAAGGCGGGCGATGGTTTATCCACGCTAAACTGCCGTTTAATGCATTTCGACTCAACCCTCAAAGGCTGATATAAATTGAAAAAAACATCCAGCGATCCACCCGGTGCTGAATACTGCTCGGTGTATGAAGGAATGCGATTTAAAGCCACATCTGGCACAAATGGAGCATGAAATACTCTGAAAATAGCGCAGCTGTCCTTGTATTGATCTGAAAGATTGCATGTGGAGGAGAGAAATTGAAGTGCATCTGGAATGCAGAAGGTAGAGTATTTAGATATGAGCTACGATGGGTTTGGTTCACAGGGATTCCTCACAGCATCGTTAGACACGAGGCAAAGCCGTTACTAAAACGGTTTACCGGACTACCTAGTAGGATTTCACTAGATAAACACAGCAGCATAAAATGCAATCATTTATTGAAAACAATCATTCTTCCACCGAGCAATATACTTATTCAAGATGGCAACATGGTTGCCAAGCAACACAGTTCTGAGATCGGCGCATTAATACTGAAAATGAATTGTTATGCACTCTCTCAGGAGTGTGTTTATTGACTATTTTACAATGCCTTCGACCCAATCAGAATCAAGGACTGGAACTATTTGTTTTATATTCCTGCATTTAGCATAGACTACTAATCACATTGTGGTCATGCGGTATCGAATTTAGTGCTTCCATTAAAACCTTTTAAAAGTGTGTGTGTGTTTCTCCCGCCCTGGGCAGTAAGGTGCCAGCATGGTCTCATTTCTAGCCCCATGCATCAGTGATTACGGCCCAACCATATCCCATAGGGAAGACTTTATTTGTAGATTATTTTATCGTCACAACCAATGCAAGTTAAGTTTTTATCTTAATTTTACGAGAAAATGTGCTTTATGTCATAAAGTTCACTGCACTACCCACTGCCTTTTGAATTCTCGACCAATCACAGAAATCCAAAACAAACGTACAAGCCAAACAGGTGTGGAAATCACAGTGGTTTGGGAACATTCAGGTACCCAACACTGAACCCTCCATGTCTCACTTTATCTTATGCCACGGTAGAGTTGAAACGCACCATGAGAATAGTAGTTATTGTCGGCCTACGTATTGCCTAACAAGGTACAGTCAACGACCCAAATGAAATATCAGAGACAAAACGCCTCCGGAGGTCATCAGAGAGACACTGTGAATGCAGGTCTGCTGAGATATATATAGATCATTCAATGGATATACATGGTGATATGTAAAGAATATATCATCAGCACCGTCCGCCCCTCCTGCAGTCTGCCCTAAGGAGCGGTGTGTTAGACAGGCTGACGGTCACGGGCCATCAGCTCTGATGAGGGCCGCTCTCCCGCTCGTCTCCGTACATCTCCCCTGATCCGTCGTTTACGTCCTGAGCCGACCGCCGCCGCTCGCTCCCCCAGCGTCACATGCGGCGATGAAAGTGTAATCAGTTCACTAGAGGCGGCCTCACGCCTCTTAGCCTGGTACCCGGCGCCATGACAACCGGCTCCCACAGTGATCTGTTAACGTCACTCTGGGTTTGCGTCCGCGCCCCGACGTCAGCCAGTCCCTGCCCCCCCCCCCCCCCCCGCCGCCCACAGGCTGGGAATGCAGAGACCCTCAGGGCGGCGGCCATCTGCCGGAGCTCCGCCCCCATTAACCGCCGCAGGTCTCCCCCGCTGGTCTCCCCCGCTGGTCTCCCCCGCTGGTCTCAGGGCAGGGAAAACAACTTTCAGCAAGTTTGTTTCACAGTGTAGCAATTATTGTATCATTCACACCTCTCTATGACCCCGCCCCCTCGACATCATCCTGCAGAGAGGGAGGGGGGGAATGAGGGAGGGGGAGGAGGGAGGGAGGGGGAGGAGGGAGGGAGGGAGAGGGAGGGAGAGGGAGGTAGAGGGAGGTAGTGGGAGGAGGGAGGGAGGGAGAGGGAGGGAGAGGGAGGGAGAGGGAGGGAGTGGGAGGAGGGAGGGAAGGGGAGGAGGGAGGGGAAGAGGGAGGGGGATGGAGGGGGAGGGGCGGGTGACTAGCGACCTCTTTCTAATTACCTGGATCGTCACTTCAAGCAGACTTTATCATTTCCGCCTACATCATAAGCCTCTCGTCCGCAGCAGGGCCGTGCGGCTCCGGCCAGCATATGGCTGAGAGACGTCTGTTCACACAGCGCACAGAAAGAGGATATCCACTGGCACAAAAACACATAACACACATTATGGCAGGGTTTGGGAAGATAAATATAAAACAGATCTTTTAAATTGATGTCAAATGAAAATCCTCTCACTGCTGCGTCCATCTTGAGACGCTGCGGTCCCGACCAGAGAGAGCTCTTTAACTCATACGGGTCGGTGTGCCCGACGTCTGGAGTGTCAACATGTATTGGGGTGTGTGTGTGTGTGTGTGTGTGTGTGTGTGTGTGTGTGTGTGTGTGTGTGTGTGTGTGTGTGTGTGTGTGTGTGTGTGTGTGTGTGTGTGTGTGTGTGTGTGTGTGTGTGTGTTTGTGTGTGTTTAGGTTTCTGTTTGTCTGTGTGTGTGTGTGTGTGTGTGTGTGTGTGTGTGTGTGTGTGTGTGTGTGTGTGTGTGTGTGTTTAAGTGTCTGTTTTTCTGTGTGCGTGTGCGTGTGTGTATGTGTGTGTGTGTGTGTGTCTTTCCCTTCCTCAACTGTGTTTCTGGGCTTCAGCTCGTTCAGCCAGGGCAGAACGTTCAATTGTTTCAACGCTAGGACACAGGAGACTTATGATGTCAAAATGACAAAACAACAAATGGTAATTCATCTGCATTGTTTCCCATTCCCAGACAAAACAGACACACACAGACAGACACACAACGACACACACCACACCCAAACACACCCCGGGCTTTGACACATAGCTTGCAACGTTTCTCTTTCCTAGAAACCGGCCTGACATTAATTTGATCTGGAGAAGGAAGGGTGCATGATGTCTGGTAAAATAATATAAATAATGACGTTTGATATTTGATTTGTTTTCATTTCAATGTGCGTGTGGGGTTCTGTTGAAGCCCACAGACTTATTGTCTTTCAACATATGCCATAATTACTCTCTGTACAATTCAGTTTTGCTGTCCAGACTTGTTCATATCCAGCAGACTTCACATCAATATCCGTTTATTTTCTCACAGATTTCCTGCAGAAATTATTAGTATTCCGCTGTTTGACACTCTCCTCTCCTCAGTTTTTTTAATCACAACGAAGACAAAGTTCAATTGTTAAAAAAGGGAAAAGAAGAGCGTCTGATTTTGTCGAGACGAGGGAGGAAGCCTGCTGACTTATTGCTTGTTTTCCTGAGCTTTTGATTTCTTCAATAATTCAGTGATGCATAAAACAAGAAGGTCTCGAAAAAAATACATGAAGGAAACATAGTCAGGGAAAGAAGCAAGCCTTTCAATCTAACACCCGAGCATTTTTTGAATGTTTAATTAATCAGGAGCGACAAAAAGGGAACAACAATCAACAAAGAGATGCCGACTTCCATTCCTCATGCCCTAGTCCCATCGGCCATCACAGGCTCCTTCACTGGGGTCCCTGTTACCTCCCAATGCCCCATTTCCCTCCTGATAGTACTCATCATAATACTCATCATAGTACTCCCTCCTGATAGTACTCATGATAGTACTCCCTCCCTCCCTCCAGAACCTCCTCAACAAGGAGCAGAACCTCCTCAATATGGGGCAAAACCACCTCCACATGGAGCGGATCCTCCTCCACATGGAGCAGAACCTCCTCAACATGGGGCAGAACCTCCTCAACATGGAGCAGAACCTCCTCAACATGGAACAGAACCTCCTTAACATGGAGCGGAACCTCCTCAGCATGGAGCAGAACCTCCTCAGCATGGGGCAGAACCTCCTCAACATGGAGCAGAACCTCCTCAACATGGAGCAGAATCTCCTCAACATGGAGCAGAACCTCCTCAAGATGGAGCAGAACCTCCTCAACAAGGAGCGGAACCTCCTCAACATGGAGCAGAACCTCCTCAACATGGAACAGAATCTCCTCAACATGGAGCGGAACCTCCTCAGCATGGAGCAGAACCTCCTCAGCATGGGGCAGAACCTCCTCAACATGGAGCAGAACCTCCTCAACATGGAGCAGAACCTCCTCAACAAGGAGCGGAACCTCCTCAACATGGAGCAGAACCTCCTAAACATGGGGCAGAACCTCCTCAACATGGAGCAGAACCTCCTCAACATGGAGCAGAACCTCCTCAACATGGAGCAGAACCTCCTCAAGATGGAGCAGAACCTCCTCAACAAGGAGCGGAACCTCCTCAACATGGAGCAGAACCTCCTCAACATGGAACAGAATCTCCTCAACATGGAGCGGAACCTCCTCAGCATGGAGCAGAACCTCCTCAGCATGGGGCAGAACCTCCTCAACATGGAGCAGAACCTCCTCAACATGGAGCAGAACCTCCTCAACAAGGAGCGGAACCTCCTCAACATGGAGCAGAACCTCCTAAACATGGGGCAGAACCTCCTCAACATGGAGCAGAACCTTCTCCACATGCTGGTGTTGGTATCAGTGTTAGAACACCCTACGGACCTTTGTTTTTGTTTTCCAGAATGCATGGCCTTTCTATAACAGGGCTTGAGTTTCTGTCTCCCTCCTTCTGACATCAGACAGCTTGTCAATGTGAGACGTTTATGTTAATGCATGGGCTCTTTAGGGAAACGCAGATTTGCCCAAATGTGTAGATGCATCAGGGCCCAATGAATGACGTGTTTGTGAAGCACTCTGCCTCCTAACATTTCCATCATGCATTTCCTTATTCTGATGCAAATATTGTCGGAGGCTATGGATTCCCGAGGGTAATGCCGTTGCCTATATCTCATGTCTATGTACTATTATTTTTTCGCACAATAGGCCTTTCTGTTATGTTATTTTGTTTCTCTTCAAAGAAATGTGCTAGAGCTTGTTAAATGTTAATGTGATATATACAATATCATATTGCCTGGGATATTCTCCGCTGATAAATACTCCCTGTTCCATGCTCTGTTGTTGCAGGGAAAAGGAGAAGGAGACTCTGAGGAGTAGCCCAGGAGGAGCTCCTGAGGTCCACACACTCACCCACGGTGGACATCTCGGGCACGGAGGCGCGGTACGGTCCCTCCGTGAACTGCGGCGGGTTGTCGTTGATGTCCTGCACCTTGATGATGAACTCGGAAGGGGGCTCCAGCGGCTCGTCCGTGTCGGCGTTGGTGACCTGGGCGGTGAGCGTGTACTCAGCCTTCTCCTCGCGGTCCAGCCGCTTCATGGCGTGGATGTCCCCCGTCATCTCGTTGATGGCGAAGATGGTGCCGGCCCCTTCGCCCGCCAACACGTACTTAATCCTCTTGCCGCCCACGTCCAGGTCGGTGTGGAGCTGGAGGACAGAGGAGAGAGGAGAGAGCGATGAGGACAGAGGACAGAGGAGATGAGGAAAGAGGAGAGAGAGTAGAGAGGAGACGTAGAGAGGAGACGAGGGACGTTTACTCTCAGGGCATTGAGACGCGTTCATCCAAAGTGACTTACAGCGATTCATACACACATTCAAACACCGACGGTGGAGTCGACCACGCACGGCGACAGCGAGCTCGTCAGGAGACTGGAAGTGCATCTTGTGTTCTACATGGACCCAGGTGTTCCCCTAACCCTAGACTTTTTACAAATATGTCTGGTCATGGGAGCCCCTTCATTCCTTCAGTCCTTCACTAAACCACAGAGCTATTAGGTGGGCAGCCGCTGTGAAGACGCGGTGGTTTGTCAACATGGGAGCAGCATACGCTCCAGTCTGCGGGAACAAGAGAAGGGACAATACACACAGCCCAACACACACTGCTGTAATGAGCCCCACTGGGGAGGATAACTTTATAAGTAGAGCAGGAAGCGGACCTTAGCCTAAATACGGGCTGCACATCACATCTGAATCATGCTCAGCAGCACACAAAGCACGGGCTACCATTCCCTTAAGCATTCATAATACTTAGTTAGCACCGTAGGAAACCTGCTGAAAAAAGACTGTAGTGCATTTCTCCAAAGAGCGGGATGTGATTCATTACGTGATCAACTCTACAACTCGCTGTTGTACACCGAGAGGAAAAGCAGAACAAGCGTTGACGTGGCCGGACAATCCGGCGTTCCCTCATTATTTTTGTAATCAGAGTTTGATTAGCTCACCAAAGCAGCATTACGCGCACCGCTGAGCACTGGGCTTCCTCTCCAGCCGGCCGACTAATGACTCAGACAAGGCTTCAGCACGAGGCAGACGTCAGGGGCTCAGGAACAGGAAGAGCACCTCGTTATTTCAATTAGAGCCCGCCGACGCCAGCCAGGACCAACAGGACGACGGTGGACGGCGAGGTGAAAGGACACACGTCATCCATCTCCTAAAACCACAGGAGCGGTGCCTGCTTCAGACTGTCTCTGTACGGAGACTGTCCGACATAAAAGGGCAATCTACACATTTCAGTTTAGATTTAATTCATTGGAACCTAAAGTAGGAGCTCAATTGCTTGCAGGATTAAAAGCATGAAGCAGAACGTTTGCAAATTCAACAAAATGTTCAGCTTCTGTGACGTGGCTGGCAGGCCTCTTATTTCAATTTGTAGTTCAGCAATGTCTCCATATGCACACACACACACACAGACACACACACACACACACACACACGCATGCACGCACACACACACACACACACACACACACACACACACACACACACACACACACACACACACACACACACTCATATACACACGCACATACACACACACACACACACACACACACACACACACACACACACACACACACACACACACACACACACACACACATACACACACACACAGACACACACGCACACACACGCACACACATGGACACACACACAGTCACACACGCACACAGACATGCACAACAACATACAATTAGGCAGAGCTAAACCTGCACCTGCGTAAAGACACAATGAAATGACAAAAAAATATGAAAACACACACACACTCCGACACACACATCCACACAAAGACACGAAAATGCAGACGCAATCTCTCCCACACACACACAGAGGCTTGTATCAAACATAAGCATTCTGCAGCTTCAATTTCATTTCCAAACACCCCATTGAACCATTCCCCTGGGAGCGAGCGGTCAGGTTCAGAGGAGCGAGGCAGAAACCATCCCGACCCCCCCCCATCCCCCCCCATCACAACAATCCGCCTGTGTTCTTAGCCACGCGCACAATGGGGGCTTCGGCACAGCGTCTCCGAGGTGCTGTTCCTGGACATTGACGAAGCACATTCGCTTAGATTGTCACACCTTGCATTTTTGTTCCCTAATTGTGCCATCATTTCATGTGAAAGATGCAGCTCATTAACACAAACGCCTGCAACACCCTGAGAATCCCTTTAAATGAGCCCAAATTAATGACTGTACGTCAGATTACTTTGCAAACCTCAATGTTTGTGTGGTTGGGTGTGTGAGTGTGTGGGTGTGTGTGTGTGGGTGTGTGTACGTGTGAGTGGGTCTGTGCGTGTGTGTGTGTGTGCATTTTTTTGTGTGTGTTTGAGACGGATCAAGCACATTGGATATCTTCCCGCATCACAGAAAGTAGAATGGAGAGAACATGAAACAGCGAGCACATCGATTTTTGTTTCTGTCATACAACAGACACCTGTGCTGAACTCCTTAGTTAGCATTTATTTAGCGTCTCGCTTCATACCAAATCTGCATTCCTGTGTTAGTCGATGCTGTGATGATGTATTCTGTTAGTAATGCTTGTTTTTAACGAAAAAGTTTGCAAACATTAAACCGAGTGCCTTTTTCCTGATGAATGTGGCGATGCATCGTGAAAACCCTTCATCATGACGGTGGCCTTGCCATTTCAAATATGATCAAATCAGCTATACACTAATCACCCTGAGAATCTAATCCTGACCAAAAACGACAACTCTGTTTCCCCTTGATCATCGTTCTACCTTTAGGTGCTTTGAGGTCAACTGAGAAGTGATGCATGATCATTTTACTGTTCTGCTAGTAGGCACTAAAACATATACCCTGCTGATATCAGGAGGAGCTGATAAAGCAGACTCATATTCCAGATACTAACTTATCTGAGGCGTGTTCAGAGCCGTGGACGTCTCAGTGCCGAGGTTCAGCGGAGATCATCACAGAGTACAATTACCAGGTCAGACCATGCTCTGGTGCAGGGTCATTATCTTAGTTACCACGGAAACTATCATAGCAAGCTCTGCGGCAGAGGGAGTGGAGGTGGTTTGTTTTAGGGAGGGTACCCCTGCCCTCTGTGTGGTAATGCTGGCCCTCCTGACTGATAGGGGCAATGTGTTTGGATGGAATGGATTTCTGAGAAACCATTTTGAACCCGCATGTAATCTCTAAGGAGAAATCCTTCCTATACCTACATGCACCAAATCACACTGACACACACGTACGCTCACACACACTCACACACACACTCACACACACACTGACTCACACACACTCACTCACACACTCACACACACTCACCCACTCACACACACGCACACACACACACCCTCACTCACACACTCATGCACACCCAATCAGGGACGTGTCAGCAGAGATGTGTCTGGGCGTCTGGAGAACTGCTTTCATGGCAATCACTGGAGCAATCACCCTGCTCTAATGAGGAGGTTCCTTACCATGTCCCCGCTACTACAGCCCCAGCACCACCCCTCAGAGAACTACACCCCTACTACAGCCCCAGCACCACCCCTCAGAGAACTACACCCCTACTACAGCCCCAGCACCACCCCTCAGAGAACTACACCCCCAACCCCCCTACTACACCCCCACCCCCATCCCTCTGAGAACTACACCCCTACTACAGCCCCAGCACCACCCCTCAGAGAACTACACCCCCAACCCCCCTACTAGAGCCCCAGCACCACCACTCAAAGAACTACACCCCCGACCCCTCTACTACAGCCCCAGCACCACCCCTCAGAGAACTACACCCCAAACTACCCTACTACACCCCCACCCCCATCCCTCTGAGAACTACACCCCTACTACAGCCCCAGCACCACCCCTCAGAGAACTACACCCCCAACCCCCCTACTACAGCCCCAGCACCACCCCTCAGAGAACTACACCCCCAACCCCCCTACTACAGCCCCAGCACCACCCCTCAGAGACCTACAGCCCCAACCCCCATCCCTCTGAGAACTACACCCCTACTACAGCCCAACCACCACCCCTTAGAGAACTACACCCCCACTACACCCCCACCACCACCCCTCAGCGAACTACACCCCTTCTACATCCCCACCACCACCCCTCAGAGAACTACATCCCCACCCCCCGACTACACCCCTACCATTCAGAGAACTACACCCCCACCACTCAGAGAACTACAACCCCACCACTCAGAGAACTACAACCCCACCACTCAGAGAACTACAACCCCACCACTCAGAGAACTACACCCCCACCACTCAGAGAACTACAACCCCACCACTCAGAGAACTACATCCCCACCCCCCGACTACACCCCTACCATTCAGAGAACTACAACCCCACCACTCAGAGAACTACAACCCCACCACTCAGAGAACTACAACCCCACCACTCAGAGAACTACAACCCCTACAACCATGAAATGAATGATTCCACTCCTTATCAGGGCCTTTGGTGAGAGAGGGAGAGAGAGAGAGAGAGAGAGAGAGAGAGAGAGAGAGAGAGAGAGAGAGAGAGAGAGAGAGAGAGAGAGAGAGAGAGAGAGAGAGAGAGAGAGAGAGAGAGAAGAGAGAGAGAGAGAGAGAGAGAGAGAGAGAGAGAGAGAGAGAGAGAGAAAGAGACTCTCACAGAGTTGTGTCGGCCAGAGGCGGTTCTGGGGACGTTGTTTGTGCATGAGGACATGAAATATGCAGATCAAACGCTTGTTGTTTGTAAAATGCATGACCTGAGCTGCGCCGCCGCTGTCGGACACGTTCACATCCAGAGGCCAGATGTTGACCTTCTCCACTCCGTGTTTTCTTCTGCCTCGCTGGAGCGCGTGGCCCAATTATCATCGACCACCGCCGCCCGGTCTAATAATAATAATGAATCCAGAGGACTCATTTCAACAGCCTCCTAATGAATATCTATTAATGAGAAATAATGGATTTGGCAAAATTGGTAAAAATTAGAGCTTTTGTCTAACTGTGTGTCCTCAGGCAATCACTGCTCAGATTGTTACTCAAGATAGAATCCACTCAAA
>NC_082395.1:24379044-24381544 GCF_031168955.1 Gadus macrocephalus | reverse complement strand
TCTTCTTCTCTTCTTTCTAACTGTAGGCTGCAGGTCTGCCAGACAGACAGACGGACGTCCAGACAGATTGACATCCAGACAGACTGACGTCCAGACAGACTGACATTCGACTGTGAGGAGGAACTCGGACACTGAGGCTTCAGATCTTACCCACTGGAGGGCTCATAACTGGAGTTATGGCGAAGTACAAGTACCAGGTACTACCATGTACTACCATGTAGTGCCATGTTTTACATGGTACTACATGGTAGTACCTTGTAGTAAATGGTAGTATCAGGTGTACTACCAGGTACTATCACGTACTACCATGTACTATGACGTACTACCATAGTTCCTGCTACTGCATGGTAGTACGTGATAGTACATGGTACTACCTGGTACTTACATGGTAGCACCTGTTAGTACTGGAAGCGAGCACAGGAAGGAGAGCAGAAGAAGAGGAGGAGGAGGATGAGAAGGAGAGCAGGAGAAGGAGAGGGGAGGAGGATCAGGACAGGAGGAGCAGTGAGAGGAGGAGGAGAGAGAGGAGAAGCAGTGAGAATAGGAGAAGAGGAGGAGCAGTGAGCGGAGGAGCAGTGAGAGGAGAAGCGGTGAGAGGAGGAGGAGCAGTGAGAGGAGGAGGAGAGAGAGGAGGAGGAGAGGAGGAGCAGTGAGAGGAAGAGCAGTGAGAGGAGGAGGTGAGGAGGAGCAGTGAGAGGAAGAGCAGTGAGAGGAGGAGGAGAGGGAGGAGGAGCAGTGAGAGGAGGAGCACGGAGAGGAGGAGGAGAGGAGGAGCACTGAGAGGAGGAGGAGAGGAGGAGGAGGAGAGGGAGGAGGAGCAGTTAGAAGAGGAGCAGTGAGAGGAAGAGGAGAGGGAGGAGGAGCAGTGAGAGGAGGAGCACTGAGAGGAGGAGGAGAGGAGGAGCAGTGAGAGGAAGAGCAGTGAGAGGAGGAGGAGAGGGAGGAGGAGCAGTGAGAGGAGGAGCACTGAGAGGAGGAGCAGTGAGAGGAGGAGGAGAGGAGGAGGAGCAGTGAGAGGAGAAGCAGTGAGAGGAGGAGGAGCAGTGAGAGGAGAAGCAGTGAGACGAGGAGGAGAGGAGGAGCAGTGAGAGGAGGAGGAGAGGAGGAGCAGTTAGAAGAGGAGAAGTGAGAGGAGGAGGAGAGGGAGGAGGAGCAGTTAGAAGAGGAGCAGTGAGAGGAAGAGGAGAGGGAGGAGGAGCAGTGAGAGGAGGAGCAGTGAGAGGAGGAGCAGTGAGAGGAGGAGCAGTGAAAGGGACCTGGTACAACCCCATTTGAGAGGAGGTTCAGATAAATATTTCCACAATCTCCATTGAATTAATTTCCTCTTGCCCTGCAGCCAGAGTGCAGTTTTGGGATCAGAAGGAGGCAGCTCATCTCTGCAGAACCTGTCTCCTGGGTTCCCTCTCACTTCCTCATGAGTTTCAGAGATATCCTCCACACCACACTCCTGCCACCCGAACGTTCCACAGCGGACGCTCAAAGGACCAGGCTCTCTGAAAAGGTTCTTGGTGGTTGAAGACAAGTTAGCGCTGGAAATGTTTTCTAGACGTCAGATGTCTGTGAATGGGTTCCCTCCTCCACCCAGACAGGACAGGTTCTCTGTTCTCCCCCGGGGTCTGACATCTGTTTGCTGCCCTTAACAAAGCTCAGGGGCAGCCAAGCAGGCTCACCAAACAAAAAAATAAACCAGACTACAAGAAGATTTAGAAAGAAGGTTATTCCAAAGGCCGATGTCCCTCACAGCGACGCAGGTGGTGAATGGAGTTACAACTAGACGTAATTATACTTGCGCGAACGACTGCAGGGCGGACCAATGTCTGTCCGAGCAGCCGGAACAGAAATATTAACCCTCTGGTCACCCATTAATCTCTCTCTCTCTCTCTCTCTCTCTCTCTCTCTCTCTCTCTCTCTCTCTCTCTCACTGGTAACTAGCGGTGTCCATATCCCCAAGTGTTTATGTGCCAGCAGGTGCCAGATCCGTTGTGAACGACACAAGGTTGCTGTGTGTTCTGCTGCTCGCTATAAACCTGAACCACCCATTATTCACCAGTCAGTCCAGGCAATGAGAGACGGAGCCATGTTTATCAACCGAGGAAAGCACAATGCAGCGACGTGGGGTTGGTCTGGCAGATCACTGCGCTGGGGAGCGCACACACACACACACATAAACATCATGAATGGAGCGGTTCTCATTAGGCTAACCAGTTCCTTCAAGAGGAGCAAACACACACACACACACACACACACACACACACACACACACACACACACACACACACACACACACACACACACACACACACACACACACACACACACACACACACACACACACACACACACACAAACTAACCGACAGACATCTGTTAGTGCGTGCGTCTGTCTGTGGGAGTGTCAGTGTGCGTGTGTGTGTCTGTTAGTGCGTGTGCGTGTCTGTGGGAGTGGGCAGCCAACACGTGTGTCCATGCGGTCTGCTCCTGTGTGTCTGTTGAAGGGATTA
>NC_082395.1:24374044-24376544 GCF_031168955.1 Gadus macrocephalus | reverse complement strand
CAAACAAAGCATTAACCATGTTCACACAAACACAAAAGCACACACACACAAACAAAAACATAAACCATGTACACGCACACACACACACACACACACACACACACACACACACACACACACACACACACACACAAACACACACACACACACACACACACACACACACACACACAGCAGCAGCACACACAAACAGACCCTCAACCCAGACACACACATTCACATTCATTCACAGGGACAAATATTCATACATGCGGACACACACACATGAATGCACGTTCATGGAAGCCCACACACTGACACACATGTCTCTCTGTGGCATTTCAGTCTCTCTCCCTCTCTCTCTCCCTCTCCCTCTCCCTCTCCCTCTCCCTCTCCCTCTTCCTCCCTCTCTCTCTCTCTCTCTCTCTCTCTCTCTCTCTCTCTCTCTCTCTCTCTCTCTCTCTCTCTCTCTCTCTCTCTCTCTCTCTCTCTCTCTCTCTCTCTCTTCTCTCTCTCTCTCTCCCTCTCCCTCTGACTGTGATTTACACTTGGTGGGATACTAGGTCTCCTGTCAATGATCTCTCTAACTGCCTCCAGCGCCGCTCCTCCCAGGCTAAGTGACTCAGCCCAGCAGATTGAATCCACACTGAACTGTTAAAGGTCAGGGCGGTAGATCACATCCCAGTGCCCCTGCTGCTGGCAGCCCGGTCGGAGCTACTTTATATAAAGATATACATTCACAACATTATGAATAATAGCTGGGATTAACCTGGAATGGAAGTAGGCTGCAGAATGTAGTTATTATTATGATGGAGTGAAATCCATAGAAAAGGCTAATATGCCTGAGAGACTGGCTGTCTCTCTGTTGTTGGAGGGTTTGTGATGACTTGGATCGTTTGATAAGAGACAGTCAACGGAAGAAAAACATGTAGCTTTAGAACAGCTAGCCTGATTGCAGCTAGCTCCATCAAACACGAACAACGAGATTGCAGCTGTCGCTATCGACCAGCTGATGTTGAGCTAGTTGATAGCCCCTAAGATATCGCAAGCGATAAAGTTGGTGCAGACAGAAGGAAATACAAAAATAAATACTTTTAAGAATTATTTTGTTAGATTCAATTTTAGAGAGAAATCATTCCTTAAATCCACATTCTCGAAATTCTGAATTTGCCACTAATTTGCGCTTGCAGTGATTTTCTGAGTGGCCGTGTGAGTTAACGATGTCCCTGTTGGACTGGGGGTGTGAGTTCCCTCCATCCCTGTCGGAGTGGTGGCTAACTGCTCTGAGACTAAGCCTGCGGTACAAACCACGCAGGGAGCTTCTATTGGAGGAGGCCTGGCAGCTCCCCCTCCCAGCAATACTCCAGCGTTACATCGTGTCTGAGGAGAGCAGAGTGAGACTCGTCCACTCCCCTGGTCCGCCCTCACAGAGCCCGCAAGCAGACACCTCTCAACCGCTAACAGCAACACACACACACACACACACACACACACACGCAGGTAGGCATTCACACACATGCCCGCACACACACCCAAACACACCCATATAACTACACACACACCATCACGCACACATCACAAATCACACACCCCACACACTAATCACTCAAAAACACACAAACATCACGTGCACATTCAGACATCACATGCACACTCATCCAACCCCTCACACAACGTAACCCTCCCAGCAGCTAACCCCCCTCCCCCTCCCCTCGCTGCTTCTCTATAATCTCATCAATCTGCAGAAGGCCCCGCCTCCCCCTGCTCCAACTCTAAGGTTGACGCCTCCTCCTCCTCTCCTCCAGGAGGAGAGGAGAGGAGGAGAACATCTTCTCTACTTTATTAGCGTCTTCTGGGTGAGCAGAGATGGAAGAGGCGTCCCGCCTCCTGCCACAGCTATCTGTTTACATTTTCTTTACAAGACGATATTGGAATTATAATTGTGTTCTGCAGCACCTTCTCCTGGTGCCTTGCTCTGTTTAAGGTCCCGCGGACCCGGAGCGATGAAGAGAAATGGACCCTTTTGAGGCTTTTCCATTACTGGGCAAAGAAATGCAGCTGCACACTGGCCCCTTTTTTTCCCTCCCCTCTTTCCTCTCTGCGAGGTATTTCTGTGTGTGGTGTGTGTGTGTGTGTGTGTGTGTGTGTGTGTGTGTGTGTGTGTGTGTGTGTGTGTGTGTGTGTGTGTGTGTGTGTGTGTGTGTGTGTGTGTGTGTGTGTGTGTGTGTGTGTGTCTGTGTGCTTGTGTGTGGTTTTGTTTGTGTGTGCGAGTGTCTGTTTTCCTCCAGGTGCCAATCTCTTGGGTACCATGATATTAAAACCAGAGCGCTGACGCTAACACATTAGCTTCAACACAAGCTGGCAATCATTTATTCCCCGAATTAAGCAGGACACATTTCAGTAAGGAAATGTAACTTTGATATAGAACCATCGTTATAATTACCTGATGAATGAATCACTGGCTTGGGTAACACTTTCTGTTTATTTATTCTGTTACTTTGAGTGAACCTCGATCACGGAC
>NC_082395.1:24336544-24369044 GCF_031168955.1 Gadus macrocephalus | reverse complement strand
GTCCGTCTGTGAACATTTGTCCGCCCCAGGAGCTCCCCTGTGCTCACAATATGATTTGTATTGCCTTGGAATCGGGCGGCCCTCTACTAAGTGTTTTTTTTATTTGCCTTAATGCGTGAATAAAATAGTGCTTCCTTTAAAGCAAAGGAATAACTCTATCAGTGTTTAGCGGGACAAAAACACACCTTTATGGAAATGCTGCCTGGACGTGTACTCCGTCTGTTGTGATAATGAGACTCTGGGTGGATAATTGGGGCAGTGATAATTTCTCTTGCCTATAGATTGTATTCAGTGCTGGTTGGACACATCAGTAACAAGAGGCCTGAAATCATCTCCCATACTCTTCCAGTGCACTGTACTGGCCAGCTTCAGTCCTCCATAAAGACCATCAGTTGAGATGTTTCACTAATTGGATGTTCTATTTTTCATAATTGCAGAAGATTTCCTTGGATCTCTGTGTTTCATTAGGAAACACAATAGAGGGAGAGGGGCGGGCAAAGACATGTTAATATTTCATCAGCCTTTCAAACGTTCGCTGGCCAACGGCGGGCAGTACAACAACATGAAGGACGTTCTAGAACAGAGCGTCTCCCGTCCACACAACAGGGATCTTCCACCTCGCTAAAGCTCTGCACTCCTCTGCCGTCCTGTCTGCAGGTCCTTTCAGCGGTCCCTTCCAACCCCCCCCCCCCCCCCCCCCCACAAGAGAAGACGGAGCAGGGAAGGGGGGCTGGGGGAGGTGGGGGGGAATGGGGGGCATGATATATGCCATGTCACTCGTTATGCACGACCTATCATCTATGAGAGCAGCGCTGCACATGAGCTGGCCAACATTTCCATTAAGCATTTATGAATCATCTGGATTTTATTGTAAAATCCTCTGCGTTTTGTCATCAAAATTCACCACCAATATCCCACGTACGCAAATGCACATACCTAAACTCACACACTTACACACACACACAAACACATTCACAACTCATGGAGAACCCTCTTATTCTCAAATGGAACAAAATAACGCATTTGGGGAGGGATAAAATACAGCGGAATACATATCCCTCCGTTTCATCTGGTGTGTAGAGAGTTACGAAAGAGAGGTAGTCATATTAGATAGTAGATAGATAACAACTTTATTAATCCACCGGAAGGGAAATTTCTTGGTTACAACAGCCCAGTCCATGTTGTAGAGGTGGTCATGTTGTAGTCATGTTGTGTGGTATCGCGATATGGTGGTGTGATCGTGTTAATAACATGGATCCTTAAAAATATGACTCCCATAGTCTATACCCCCACCCACCTCCACCCCAGGAGAGAGCCATGAGAGGGGCACCCCCACCCACCTCCACCCAGGAGAGAGCCATCAGGGGCACCCCGACCCACCTCCACCCAGGAGAGAACCATGAGGGCCAGCCATCCCTCTGGTGAGAGTCAAACCTGGCACTGAGCTACAGCCCCACCGACACACACACTCTCACTGGGGAGCGGGTTACGGCCCCCCATACACACATTCACTCACACCACAGACACACACATATTAATACACACACACAACACACACAAACACCACACACACACACTCTTTCACACACTCACACATTCACTGGGGAGCTAGCGTGTGTGCTGTTATCCTCCCCAACACACACACACACACACACACACACACACACACACACACACACACACACACACACACACACACACACACACACACACACATACTCACTCACACACTCACACACACACTCACACACACACTCACACACACACATACAAACTCAAACACACACACCCAACAATTATCACTCAAACACACACAAACTAAAACACTAACAAACTCAAACACACACACTCACAAACTCAAAGACACACACAAACTGAAATACACACACACACTCACACACACTCCTTCACGCCCCCCCCCCCTTTCCCACGCAGGGCCAATTAGCAGGTCTCCAATAATGATAATGTTTTGATCTGAATAATCAGAAGCTCATTTAGCGCTTAAGAGCCGCAGAGGCGACCACGTGTTCACGGCTCGGGCCGGGGGCCAGACCCCCGTGTCACCACGCAGCCTACCCCCCCCCCCACCCCGACGTGTGCGTCACGAGGCGGTCCTCACTCCTCCCTGCTCTCCCACCCGGTGTCTAAGCCAATATTTTACGTTCAAATTCAGGAATTCTTCAGGCATCATTGAAGGTGTGTTGATTTGCATGTGATTTCAAGCGCTTCAGAATTAAATCTCATCCAATTGAGGCTGAATCCTCCTGAGCAGTGGAAGACTGAGAGTTGCGTCGTTTGAGGTCAAACTCTTCCTCTTCTCCTCGTATTCCATCAACTCATCAATTCAAAATGGAGGCAAGGTGCCTGATTATTAGACCATCAATGGCTTTCACCTGGGCAGGATCTGTCTAGAGCGACGCCCACTCTAACCAGAGAGAGAGAGGCAGGGGAGAGTGAGGGAGGGAGAAAGAAAGACAGAGAGAGAGAGAGAGAGAGAGAGAGAGAGAGAGAGAGAGAGAGAGAGAGAGAGAGAGAGAGAGAGAGAGAGAGAGGGAGAGGGAGAGAGAGGGAGAGGTAGGGAGACAGAGAGAGATTGAGAGAGAGAAGAGTGAGAGAGAGAAAGGGCAGAGGGAATGAGGACAAAGCAAACCCATTTCTAGAGGTTGCAGGCGACAACAAAGAAGATAATGGAAACGACAAAGAGAGAGAGAGTGAGAGAAAGAGATAGAAGAGGGAAAACCCTTTATAGCTTTTCCAATGCCCCCTGAAACACCCACACACACCCACACACACAGACGCAAACAAAGACGCACACACACACAGACACACTTGGGCTACCCGGCCGATGCTCGCTCACCAGGGCAGGCTTACCACGTGGCGAGCGTTCAGGGCGGAGTCATTAAGGGGCCGTCCTTGTTGGTCCCAGAGGGTAGAGCAGGGACATGAGGCGGCCCCTGGGAGCCCCCCTCACACACATAATGACGGGTGGGGCTGGGGGTTGGAAGCTGGAGGCTGGGGGCTATAAAGGCTGGGGGCTGGAGGCTGGAGGCTGGAGGCTGGAGGCTGGAGGCTGGAGGCTGGAGGCTGGAGGCTGGAGGCTGGGGGTTGGAGGCTGGGAGCTGGAGGCTGGAGGCTGGGGGCTATAAAGGCTGGGGACTGGGGGCTGGAGACTGGAGGCTGGGGGCTATAAAGGCTGGGGGCTGGAGGCTGGGGGCTGGAGGCAGGGGGCTGTAAAGGCTGGAGGCTGGGGGCTGGGGGATTAGGGCTGGAGGCTGGAGGCTGGAAGCTGGGGGTTGGAGGCTGGAGGCTGGGGGTGGGAGGCTGGAGGCTGGAGGCTGGAGGCTGGGGGCTGGGGGCTGGGGGCTGGGGGGGCTTGGGGCTTGGGGCGGTAGGCTGGAGGCTGGAGGCTGGGGGCTGGGGGCTGGGGGCTGGGGGGGGCTGTTGTCTCACTCTCCATTATTAACACGGGATCCGGCTCTCTGAGAGGGCTGGGATGGCCGGTTTAGAGAGCAGAGGGGGGGTGGGGTCGGACACTGAGCGGAGCAGACAGCCGCGCCCCCGGCACAAGGCAAAGGTTATGGCGGGGGAAATAGAAACAAAAGGTTTGGACGGGAGACGGCTCGAATACAGAATGAAGAAAGAGAATAATCAAAAGCAAGAGAAGAGTCACTGATCGAGGCTGAGCCCTTCTATTCATCTACATTTTCAAAGAGAAATACCTTGTGCTTTATGTGAATGAATGAAATTGTTCTCCAGTAATTATGTATGAATACACCCTTGAAACACATCATCAACCTCCCAGTGTGCGTATTGATATGCTCCGTGTTTCCCAGGCTGTTTACAGGCTGTTTACAGGCTGTAAACAGGTTGCAGACTGCTGCACTGCTGCTGAAATGCACTCAGCTTCTATCCTTTCTGTGTCATTTCAGACCATAACCCTTCAGTGATTTGTGTTACTGTAAGCAAATGCACAAACGCACATACACACTCATAGACGCACTCACAATCACACACACACATAGAAACGCACACACAGACATACACACGCACCATGAGGCCCAGCTCCTTAATGGAAAGCAGGACAGCACTGACAACCACGGCCAGAGACAACTGTCAAAACCTTTGAGGGAAACACTGATGTGATGCCACAGCTCCATCAGAGCCCTGCTGCACCTCTGTTTACCACCAAGACACACCAGGACACACTGACACACACCAGGACACACTGACACACACAAGGACACTGAGACACACCAGGACACACTGACAAACACCAGGACACACTGACAAACACCAGGACACACTGACACACACCAGGACACTGACACACACCAGGACACACTGACACACTGACACACACACCAGGACACTGAGACACACCAGGACACACTGACACACACCCGGACACACTGACACACACCAGGACACTGAGACACACCAGGACACTGACACACACCAGGACACACTGACACACACCAGGACACACTGACACACACCAGGACAACGAGACACACCAGGACACACTGACACACACCAGGACACACTGACACACACCAGGACACTGAGACACACCAGGACACACTGACAAACACCAGGACACACTGACAAACACCAGGACACACTGACACACACCAGGAATCACTGAGACACACACCAAGACAAACTACACTGTTGTCCTACACACAACAGGACACACTGAGGCTACAGAGAGAGAGAGTCTGGAGGGGAGAATGAACTTTGATAGAGACAGAAAGAGAAAGAGAGAGAGAGAGGAAAAGAGGAGGACACAGAGAGAAAGAGGGAGAGAGACAGAGAAAGAGAGGCTGTGCCCTGCATGGAGCAGAGTGGTTGTGGTCTGGGGCTGTTATCTTTAAAAGCCCTTGTGCCATCGGTGATGTACTATAGACATGAAAAGGTGAGCCGGGAACCGACCACAGAGAGTGGGGAGAGAGAGGGAGGCAGAGAGAGGGACAGAGAGGGGGAGAGGGAGAGGCAGAGCGAGAGAGAGGGAGAGGGAGGGAAAGAGAGGGGGAGAGAGGGAGGCAGAGAGAGAGGCAGAGAGAGGAAGAGAGAGGGAGGCAGAGATAGGGAGGGACGGAGAAGACAATGTGGAATACATGTTTTATTTAATCAAACTTTTAATCCCACAATCCCGCTAGCAGAGAACCTTCCTGGGCCTGATGTGCAAAGGAGCTCAGGTCAGACTGGAGACCGTGAGACAAGGGAATATTTGGAAGGTCTCCACAACAACACAGCCTCCACCAAGAGCCTCCCCCAGTGGGAGCCAACTAAAGGATTTCCCCCACAACCAAGCGCTGGTACCCTTGTGCTCCCAAACTCAGACTCTCACACAAACACAAACACACATACACGAAGTCAACACAACCTGAATGCGGTTCAGTTTGGGCTACATTTCCAGCCTTATTATTCCCAAGACGCCATTTATAATTTCCATCTCACCGTAGCGATCAATCACTGACAGTAATTTGTCTAATAACCTCATTAACACTCGGGCGCTGTCCATCAATCACCACAGAGCCCCAACCAAACAGAGGGCCCACTACGGTCCTCAGAGGAACCCCTGCTCCTCCTCCTGCAGGAAACAGCCTCAACGCTCCTCCTCCTCTTCTCCAGAGAGGAGGAGGAGGAGGAGCGAGGACAAGCCTCAAAGCTCCTCCACCTGTGAGGGTGCCTATAAGTGTGCGTTTGTGTGTGTGTGTGTGTGTGTGTGTGTGTGTGTGTGTGTGTGTGTGTGTGTGTGTGTGTGTGTGTGTGTGTGTGTGTGTGTGTGTGTGTGTGTGTGTGTGTTTAAACAACACAGCCTCCTAGCAGCACACCCTGTTGCCGGTAGCCGAAGCACACGTTAACAATGTCACCCTGGAGGGGGGCTAACAGGGGAGGGTCCCCTTAATCACCACACACAAACACTCACAGACACACAATCAACCACACACGTACTCAACCACACACACACACACACACACACTCAACCACACACACACTCAACCATACACACTCGCAGACAAACGCACACATGAGATCAAAAGAGCCAGGAATACAACTATGTGTCAGAGGGAGCGAGAGAGAGAGAGAGAGAGAGAGAGAGAGAGAGAGAGAGAGAGAGAGAGAGAGAGAGAGAGAGAGAGAGAGAGAGAGGGAGATAGAGAGGGAGAGAGAGAGGGAGGAGGGTAGTGCATGGCACTGGAGCGGTAGTAAACGACATCAGTATTTATAGACTGCATGTCTCCGTCGAGGAGGAGAGAGAACCTGAGCCCGGAACGTAATGAACGCAGATAAGACTTCATACTGCGGTCCCGTAGTGGCTGCCCACTGTTCAGAGGATGGCCATCGGAGGGGGGCCGCCGCCCCCCTCCGTCCTCTCTGCCCACACACACACTTTGGGATCGTTAATGGTCACCTAATTGTTTTAGAGGCGCTCACATGTAAGAGGTGCTTATAATTGTTTTGACCTCAGATCCAAACTAAATTTAGTTTTATCACATTGATTTGTGAAACAGTACACCAGTACACGTGAGTGTACAAGTGCATTTGGGTTTGGAAAATAAAATTCTAATCCGTACCTTTATATATAAATCCATCGAGTCGTAAAGACAGCCGAAGGTACAGATTGCAGAGGAGTTTTTACATGTTTGAGATATGGATTATGCAACCGATGCTGTTGGTTCTGGGATTCTGTTGAAACAGAGGCACAGTCAGTAATACTGGAGAATATCGCCCCTGCATCTGGCAGCTCGGCGGCCCTGCTAACACTTCCTCTACCCTCACACCGAGTCCTCCTCTGGCCCGGCGTGCAGCTGCTCTAAATGTTTCCCTTCCATCCCGTTCGCACACACACTCACATGATGCATCCATTCCTCTCTGCAGAATATATAATCAAAGCTGTCTTTTCCCCTCCTGTGTTGCTGTCAGTCCCTACAATCTTATGGTTTATTCTGACTTGATGAATATTAATGAGTGGATTATCCATTCTCTTTGTTCGGAAAACACACACACATAATACTGTAGGACATAAAAGTTTTGGATAAAAAGATGAGATCTTTCTATGGATTTCCACTTCAAGGCTGTCGAGCCGTTCCATCAGCATCACTTGGAGAGAACAACACGGCTAAGCGATAGCCGGGTGGAGAGGGAGCTGTGTCACGAGGCTTTGATATTCTCCAGTGCACCTCCAACCCAGCTCGCTATCAGCTCCGTCTTCAAAGCCAACATCCTGCATTTCCACGACAAATTGTGTGCCGTGTTCGTTTTGTAATGTTATTTCGGTTTGGTTGTTGTTGTTTTGATCCAGCGAATCTGTTTCTTATTCACCATCCGATGATGGAGAGGAGGGGAGCGGCGAGGAACAAAGATCCTCCTGGCAGCGATAAACCACTCCGAGTACCGGGGCTTACTGAAATAAACATGGTGTTATGACAGCACCACCGTAGCGTACATGTGACTCATGCAGGTATGCACCTGTGTGCATGTACTCAATCTATGTATAGCTAAAGGCAACATAATAATGTGCGCACAATATTGAGCTTTGTCTCTGAAAGCAGGTATCTCAGCAGCATAAACACCCTGAGTCCGACGGCCTGCCTGTAAGAACAACACCCCTCAGGGGTTCCCTGTCCCCCGGCCCCCCGCCCGCTCCTCACGGCTCCGTCGTGACGGCTGCACAGACCCCCGCTCGCCCTCCAGGCCTGAGTCCCTAATCCTCCGATCCGTTCCAACGCAGCGTGTCGTTTTCTGAGGCTACAGCGGAGCGACAGGCTTTCACAGCTGTCTCTCTGGCTCTGCTCTAACAGGTACGCCCGCTCCTCCACCCTCACTCCCTCCCTCCCCCCCGCCCTTCCCCCTCCCTCCCACGCCCTTCTCCCGCCTTCCCCCTCCCTGCTGTCGGCGTGGATGGAGGGGGTGAGAGCAGGGGGAGGGGAGATTTGAGGGAGGGGGTGAGGGTGGGGGTGAGGGCAGGGGTGAGGGCAGGGTTGAAGGCAGAGGTGAGGGTGGGGGTGGGGGGCAAGCTGCTGTCCCAGGTTATGGCCACACCTCTCACTCAGATACCACAATCACCTCCACCCACACCACCACCACCACCACCACCATCCACACCATCACCATCACCACCACCACCACCACCTCCGACATCACCATCCCCACCACCAACACTACCCCCACAAGAACCACAACCACCCCACCATCACACCCATCATTACAACCATCATTACCACCACCACCAGCACCACCACCACCACCACCACCACCATCAGCACCACCAGCACCACCACCACCGCCATCACCACCACCGCCACCACCACCACCACCACCACCACCACCACCACCACCATACATTACCACCACAACCCCCACCACCACCACCATCACCACCACCACCACCACCACCACCCCCACCACCACCATCACCACCACCACAACCCCCACCACCACCACCACCACCACCACCACCACCTCCACCATCGCAACCACCCTCACCACCACCCTCACCACCACCATCACCACCATCAACACCACAACCACAGCCTCCGGCATCACCATTCCCACCACCAACACTACCCCACAATAACCCCCACCACCTGCACCCCCATCATTACAACCATAATTACCACCACCAGCACCACCATCTCTAAAACCATACACCACCACCACCACCATAACCAGCAGCACCACCGCCTCCACCACCTCCATCACCACCCCCACCACCATCAGCACCACCTACACCACCACCACCACCATCACCACCATCACCACCATCATTACCACCACCACCATCATTACAACCACTACCATACACCCCCACCACCACCCCCTTGTCACCCCCACAGCCCCAGCGCCTTGTATGCTAACAGACTTTTAGAGACAGAAACATGGTCTGTCTCTCTCTGCGCCCACCATCCATGACATGTCCTGTTTCTCTCCCTGTAATCTGTAGTCTCGCTCTCTCTGCCTCTCTATTTCCCTCTCTCCCTCTCTCTCTATGTATCCTCTGTCTCACCCTCTCTCTCTCTGCCTCTCTATTTCTCTCTCTCTCCCTCTCTCTCTATGTATCCTCTGTCTCCCTCTCTCTCTCTCTCTCTCTGCCACTCTACTTCCTCTCTCCCTGCCTCTCTCCTACCCCCTCTCTGCCTCTCTCTGCCTCTCTCTCTCTCTCTCTCTCTCTCTCTCTCTCTCTCTCTCTCTCTCTCTCTCTCTGCCTCCTTCTTCCTCTATATATCCTCTGTCTCTCCCTCCCTCCCTCTCTCTGCTCTCTCCCTCTCTGATGTCTGGTGTGAGAGAGGTGGTGCAGAGATAAGACAGGAGAGGCATGTATAATTAAACTACACGGTATTGAGCTATAAAAGCCATAGAATGGAATGGCTCCAGCGACGGCCTGGGGATCCTAGATAATCGGCCCACCGACGCCATCGCACTTCCCTCCCACCTCAAGGAGACAGGGAGAGGGAAGAGACGGGAATCACACTCTCACAGCCGGAGATCTGCCAGGCGCATTTCAATCAAACCACCCCCTCGCACACACTCATTCATTCATTTTTTAATTAAGTGGGGAAGGGGAAGAGAGAAGGAGAGACAAAGAGAAAGAGAGCGATAAAGAGAGAGACTCCAATGAACACTGGGCCATCTCGTCCAACGTGGCGTTATCTCTCCTTGGCCAGCCTCCGTCCAGAGCACTTAACCTTGCGGTGGTCACGACCCTTCCTCTCAGCGCCTCTTCCAAACCCTCGGTGTCCGACACACACACCGCGCTGCGACCAGATGAGCATCTCTCCCCTCCCTGTGACATGGCACTCCAGTCAATCGTGTTGCATTAAGCAATTACTCTGCCCTGGAGATGAGCGGCCTGCCACAGAATACCAACTACACACCGTCACCTCACTGCTTTGGGAAACGGCCTGAGGTGACACCAGCACACGAGAACGCACACCGCGAACGCACACCGTGAATGCACACCGCAAACGGACGCTACGGACGCACCCAGCGAACGCACTCCGCAAACGCACACCGCTAATAACCACAGCGCACACACACAGCCAACGTACACAGCAAACGCACACGGCGAAGCTACACAGCGATCACACACAGCAGCGGGCCGTCTGGCGGTCTGACAGGAAGCCGCGGCGGCAGCCACAGAGAACGTCTAATTGACTTAAAATATTAATGCATCGCTTAACGGTGTTGTTGGGTTCATACAGTGTTTGGAAAACACAGGATAGGAATCCCAGGAGGCAGCGAGAGTATAACGGATGTACTCGTTGATAGGGGGGGGGGGGAGGGGAGAGATAGAGGTTGTCCTCGGGGGATTCAAACCCCTGTTCACCAGCACGGGCTCATTGGGTTGTTGTTGTTGTTTACTATAAACATGAGAGTCCCGGGCTAGGGGGAGGAGGGTACGGTGGCGATTCAGGAAAGGACGGTGATAACGTACGCAGAGAATTTCCTGCTCTCTGAAACCATGAGGTCATCTGACCCCCGTCTGTTCCCCGCTGTCTGTACCCCGCTGTCTGTTCCTCAATGTCTGTACCCCACTGTCTGTACCCCGCTGTCTGTACTGTATGTACCCCACTGTCTGTACTGTCTGTACCCCACTGTCTGTACTGTCTGTACCCCAATGTCTGTACCCCACTGTCTGTACTGTCTGTACCCCACTGTCTGTACTGTCTGTACCCCACTGTCTGTACTGTCTGTACCCCACTGTCTGTACTGTCTGTACCCCTCTGTCTGTACTGTCTGTACCCCACTGTCTGTACCCCACTGTCTGTACTGTCTGTACCCCACTGTCTGTACCCCACTGACTGTACCCCACTGTCTGTAATGTCTGTACCCCACTGTCTGTACCCCACTGTCTGTACCCCACTGTCTGTACCCCACTGTCTGTACCCCACTGTCTGTACCACACTGTCTGTAATGTCTGTACCCCACTGTCTGTATCCCAATTTCTGTACTCCAATGTCTGTACTGTCTGTACCCCACTGTCTGTACTGTCTGTACCCCACTGTCTGTAGGGGGAGGGAGGAAGGAAACACAGACAGGAGACCATCCACGCCGAGTGGTTCAGAGCGTTTGGAGGGGGACGAAGCAACGCCGCAGTAGAGAAGGAGGAGGAAGAGAGGTCATATTTGGGCGGAGGTTTAGGAAAAGGGGTTCAACGGTCATGTATCAGCATTTCATGATGGGCAAGCCCCAAAAAAAAAAGTGCAAACGCACACGCACACACACACTCACACGCACACACTCCCGCACACGAACACACACACACACACACACACACATGCACACACACACGCACACACACACAAATGCACGCATATACACACATCCAGGCACCGACACACACACACACACAGTAGACACACACACAAATACACACACCCACACACACACACACACACACGTTCACACACAAACAAACACACACACAAGCACACCCACACACACAAATACACATACAGACACACACACACTCACATACACACAAAAATACACATACACACACACACACACAGATCCCACCCCAACCACATCGGAAGGTGGATAGAGCCAGCGCCTTCATACGGCTGACTTAATGTTTCCACACGATAAGCTTAGTATAAGGCTGAGGATCGCGGCACTCACCCTGCCAACCAGGATGGGATCGGGTCCAGAGAATTCCTCCAGCACAAACATTTGGTTCCACACCCAGCCTCTCTTGGCCCGGCTCAGTAATGCTCGTCCGTCGCCAAGACGGCCGGGCATCACGTGGCTCCCAGTCCGCACGCCTCCGGACGTCACCGCCACGCCGGGCGCCATTGGGGGAAAACAAGTAATCCACAGCAGCAGCACGGGCATCCACATGGCCAGCGGCCGCCACGACCAGCGCTGCGACTCACCCACCATCTTCTGCAGAGCGCTGCTTCTTCTGATGGGCAGAGAGTTGGTTGTCTCTCTCTCTCTCTCTCTCTCTCTCTCTCTCTCTCTCTCTCTCTCTCTCTCTCTCTCTCTCTCTCTCTCCCTCTCTCTCCCTCTCGCTCGCTCTCTCTCTCTCCCCGTCCCTGGTGTCTCTCTCTCTGCAGACGGACAGCTCTCTCTCAGAGGACCAGGGGGTTCCTGTTGTCCTGGTTCTGCTCAGTGCTCACGTTGCCGTGAAGGTCACTGGTGTGTCTGCTGGGCCTCCATGCCGGGTGGAGCGGGTGGAGGAGTTGGAGGAGCTCAGCTCGGCTTCCATTTGGTGTTTACTCCGTCCGGGAAGACCTTAGGAAAGGGGAGTGATCACAGTTAGTTTGATTGTTTGTTTCCCCGGTCTGTCAGGGAGCTGTCAGAGGGGTGGAGGGGTGAGTGGGGCTGGGGTGGGGATGGAGGGGTGGGGGAGGTGGTGGGGGAGGTGGTGGGGTGGGTGGGGTGGGTGGGGGGGGTGGAGGGGCAGTTGGGGCTGGAGTTGTGGGTCTGCCGACGGGGTCGGAGGGTTTAGTGGGGGTGGTGGTGGAGGGGTGGTTGGGTGGGGTTTGAGGTGGGGTTCTAGTTCGAGTCGGAGATAAGACAATATCCCTAGAACCCGGCCGGGGTTGAACCAATCAGACTGGAGGGGCTGACCCCGTCAGCCAAGAGGGTCCCAGAGCAGAGATAAACCACAAAGCGGCAGTAGGAGCAGCAGAGAACCACCTGGCAGGTCTGGTGTCCGACAGGAGGACATGATGTTCCCGTCCTGCGCCACGCGGAGCAGCCGGCTAACGACCTCACCGCCGTGTTGTTCCATCAGAACAAGGACAACATGACAGCTCTATCCAGCGCGGAGCACGTGTTATTCAGCGAGCCGTCCAAGATCCACGCATCTCTAATCTGGAGTTGTAGGGATTATTGAACACAGATTTCCCTCCACCGACATGTTTTCTGTGATTAATGTTGTTTTATTAGATAACAAAAAAAACGCATTTCCATTTTTAAAGCTTTGCTTTTCAGCAAATGTTGTGAGGCGCATGAGGAGCGCTCTGACCGGCGGCGTCTGGACCGACCCCACGTCAGTCTCCCTGGTCTGCGGTCAAACGCCTGGGCAGTCAGAAGCCTGGGTCTGACACCTTTGTCGGCACTCAGATGCCTGGGTCTGCAATAGACAACTGGGTCTGGGTCGGTCATCAGTCGTGTAGGTCGGCCGGAGAGTCGTTTGGGTCGGCGTGACACCCATCTATCGATCTTTGATCAAAATGGATCCGAAACATTTTCACCATTTATACATTTGACCACCAAAAGCATGGTGGTCAAAGAGACGACCAAAGCATTGGATATATTAAATTCAAATATTCAATTATTCACATTACCCATGTGATGTTTATGTTGTATTTCTACCACCATAATTCTGGGGAAAATTAACAATATTTATTGATGCTGTTACTAGTATGCCTATATATTAGGCGTCTTAACATAGAACCACTAACGCTACAATATGACTCTTGACATTAAATATTGGATATTTTGTGGTACCTATTGAACCCAATTATCAACTCTGTCGTCACGTTACAAAGCAGTAACATATCGAGTGTTTACACCAATCAAAGCGAAGAGGCCCAGCGAGCCTCAGAGCCTCGGAGGAGGACGTCTCCTCAGCACCTGATCTCCACTAGCGCATTGTTCTCACCTGACGCTCAGGCGCATTGTTAACTTTTACCCTTCAACGCATAATAAATTATTATCATTTTAATGCAATTAATTGCTCATAAAACGCAGGACCTAACCAAGGGTAAAAATTTAAATCGCAAAATTACAGGAGAAGACAAAATAATGATTCTTATAATTTGATAAAGAATAATAATATTCTAATTGTAAACAAGATCGTTGAAACGACAAAGGTTTAACAAGTATAACAACCTCGAACAGCGTGAAGTTTGGACGGCACGCACACGACCGATGAACCGAAAATAACGTATTTTACACCGACGGAGCCACACTGGCGTAAAGACGCAGCTTTCAGCACCCCGGTCCAACGCGATGGACAGCTCCCCGGTCCACCGCGATGGACAGCTCCCCGGTCCACCGCGAAGGAGAGCTCCCCGGTTCAGCGGGGTGGAGAGCTCCCCGCTCCACCGTGGCTGCCCTCCACGGTCGACCGAGAGTAGAGCTCCCCGGTCCACCGGGAGGAGAGCGCCGGTCCTCGGTGGGGGACAGACGGAGCTGAACCGCAGACGGAACCGAGCGTGTCCGGTCCTACCGGGAGCTCTCCGTTGAACTCAGAGCTCTCCGTGGTATCGGGAGCTCTCCTTGGTAACACATGCTCTCCGTGGTACCGGGAGCTCTCAGTGGTACCCGGAGCTCTCCGTGGTACCGGGGGCTCTCCGTGGTGCAGGGAGCGATATCAACGTCTCCCGTTCTTCCTGATGGACGTCAAAGTTGATCTGCTGCGTCGCAATTAAAGCTTTATTGCAGTCCAGAATAAATCCTAAACAGCGCGTTAGGAACTTTGATTTGTTGTATCTGAGGTGTTGTGTTGTTTCGATGGATCCGTCCGTCGACCCCTTAAAGGAACGAGGTTACAGACCTCTAGTTCTGGCTGTTTGGGTTGATTCTGCATTTACTGCTCGGTAACCTCGAGATGAAACGTGTTGTCAGGAGATCCACGGTTGAGAGGCTGAGTCCAAACCTGTCGATGGAGTTGATCCGTGTCTCCTGTCTTCATTGATCACAACGTGTTGTCTCAACGTCCAACGGGAGAAAACAACCGAACCAACCTTCCTTCTCTGCTTCCGAACCCCCGATCTACCTGAGAGCTGATCTGATCAGACGGTACTTACTATGCTGTCTTGCATCCTTCTCCTTGCACCATTTCCAGCTTTCAAAAACGGTCAAAGTGCGTCTGTCACTCAGGACCATCAGCAGCTGTCAGCGTTCTGAGGCCCCGGGAAATAGAGATCCTGTCGACGGTTGAATCGGGAGCCGGAGACCGGAGAGCTGAATCGGAGACCGGAGAGCTCCGACGGGCGCGCTGCTGGCAGAGAAGTGAAGAGGAGACGGAGAGGCTGAGCCGCCCCTCACAGCTCAGAGGGTTGTGGGTCGGATCCCGCTCCTCCAACACACGGCCGTCTACAGAGTTTTAAACAAGGGGATAAAGTGGCAGTAAGGAATAGTAATGCTACTGTTAATATTAATTTATGTTAATATGAATTAGTTAATTTTATTAAATAATAATGGTCTCAATAATAACAATGAGGAATATAATTCCATTTGTTTTGTGCAGACATTGTGAAAGAAAATAAGTGACAGCCGGGGAACTGAATATTAAGAACGTAAGATATTATAAGTGATATTATAAGTGTGTGGGCACAAGCCAGTGTGTGTGTGTGTGTGTGTGTGTGTGTGTGTGTGTGTGTGTGTGTGTGTGTGTGTGTGTGTGTGTGTGTGTGTGTGTGTGTGTGTGTGTGCTTGTGTGTGTGTGTGTGTGTGTGTGTGTGTGTGTGTGTGTGTGTGTGTGTGTGTGTGTGTGTGTGTGTGTGTGTGTGTGTGTGTTTGTGCGTGGACCACTACTGCTCCATTAGCGTGCTGCTTAGCCAGAGCCCGGTGAGGCCGGACCCCGATAGGGGCCCCGCTAAGGGCCTCAATGAGGGCCCTCTAGTGTTGGCAGGTTGCGGCCGCTGGTTGGACTGAGAGCCGGGCCTGGCTGGAGGCTGGAGGCTGGAGGCTGGAGGCTGAGAGTCTTTATCTGGCAGTCGGCCAGCTCAATATGTACCATCCAGCACACACAGCTGTTCTGAAGTTGTGAGGAGACGCTCCTTATGAAACATCAATGCAGCCCCGCCACGGTGAGAGCCCTCTCCAACCCCTTCTGCTCTCAGCCCCCGCGCCGGCGTTCTAAAATGATCATTATTAACCAGCCATGGATCAGATGGGGAGGGGAAGGCGTCAGTGTTGGGCTCACATGGTGAACACGACCGCCTTGGAGCAGATTTTTTTTTTACTTTACCTTGTCATGGAAACGCGTTTGGGGTTTCTCTCGCATTTTCCCAGCCGAGGCCTTTGACCAGAGTGCCAGAGATTCCAATTAGCAACGATATCAAGTCTACCATTATTTTTTTCTGGACCATTTAATTTTCCTCCGACTCACGTGGTGGTGTTGCAGCTGTGTGTGCTGGGAACTCACAAATAAAACCAAACAAGCACTCCGTAGGCTAATGCACAGTGTTCTCTGTGGCCATTTTCTGTCTGTCTGTCTGTCTGTCTGTCTGTCTGTCTGTCTGTCTGTCTGTCTGTCTGTCTGTCTGTCTGTCTGTCTGTCTGTCTGTCTGTCTGTCTGTCTCTCTCTCTCTCTCTCTCTCTCTCTCTCTCTCTCTCTCTCTCTCTCTCTCTCTCTCTCTCTTTCTCCATATAAACAACAATAACCACACAAAACCAACAGCTCGATTGGCTGAGAATCATTGCAGTGTTTTATTTTTTGTTGAGGAATTTGCAAAACACGTCGTCATCACATTTGTGGGTGGAGCCTGCTCCTCCACCTCCGGTAGTTGGAGCCTGCCCCTCCATCTTTAGCCACCTGACGGAGCCTGCTCCTCCACCTTCAGCCACCTGACGGAGAGTGCTCCTCAACTGATCCTCAATCAGCTCTGATTCATTCCTTTCATGCCCTCGCCGGTGATCAAAATATCAGACGGCTTTGAAAAAAGGCAAAGCAACCGGAGGGGAAACGGTGTTTGTAGCCCAGGCATCCTGAATCGATCATTAGTTACTGCCTTGTCAGTGGAATTAATCACAGAGCCATTGCAGTGTGCTCCGCGGGCCATCAGTCTAGGAGAGAACCGCTGCAATACTGCCCAGCGCCACTAGGGGCATCAGCAGCTACCTGAGAGCCCAGGCACCGTGTTTCAATGGCTGGTCAGAGAGAGCCAGGAGAGGGGAGGTGTTCTGCTGTCTGTCTGTTCCAGCAGGGATTTAAATGGGTCTTACGTTCAGGTTGAGGAGTTTATTTAGAAGACGGACATCGGTCTGTATCATTAGCACTTTGTTTGCATGGGAAACACTTCTTTACAAAGTGAGTAGAGAGAGTGAAATTGAGAGAGAGAGTGTGTGTGTGTGTGTGTGTGTGTGTGTGTGTGTGTGTGTGTGTGTGTGTGTGTGTGTGTGTGTTTTTGTGTGTGTGTTTTGATCACGAAAAGATTCTTCTTTGTTGTCATCTCTAAAATTCCTTTTATTTGACTCGTGTTCCAGTCTTGTCTTCCAGGAGCTTTGTTCTGCTTCGGGGGGAAATGGTGTTTCTATCTTGTACCGTATTTATTTATTCATTCATGTTCTGGAGTTGCTGGTGCTTCCGTTGGTGAAGTGAACCCTTGGCCGTTTAGAAACACAGTGTGTTGCTGCTGCCCAGCTGCAGGTAGGGACTCGCTTTGGAACGTCACCCCATGCAAATCACGTTTGACCCCTGGGGAATCCTACAAGTAGGACAAGGTCAAAGTTCAGATCAAGTTGTTGCCATTGCCAAAACTTTTCAATGCTAAAAAAAGGAGGGTAAAATCGTTCTTGTCTCTTTACATGGGAAGTCAAGTTTTAATTTCCAAACTGGTATCAGTGGTACATATTTGCATTCTTTAGAGTCACACTTTAATTGGAAGCACATTAAATGTAATTGATTCAACTGCAGATAATTAAGTGCAGTGTGGAGAATTCTGATGTGTTGACATTTTGAGAATGAACCTGGATCATGGGAGAACAACATTACATCTTAATCATGCAAATTGAACAACACGGCAGATTTAATTATCAGCGGTCTAATCATTGGTCCTCATTAATTTCATTTGGCTTATTTATTCACATTCACATATCTCTTCCACTTGCTTCCCAATTATGGAGGACAGCCTCCGACCGACTGATAATAGCAGCAGTCTGTTCACTACTGATCCCAGGCAGCCCCAACCATCACATGCTGTTTGGCAAGACAGGGGTCACTCCCTAAACGTAGATAGCATCAGTGGTTCATACAACCTGGGAGGGTATCCTCGTTTGGGTTTTACCCAATTATCTTATTGCTCAATCGAATACATTGGCAAAGTGATATTTAAGGGTTAACTCCTGCCTGCGTTTAAGGGCTAACTCCTGCTAGCCGCAGCTTCTTTTGTTTTCTGAAACTAAATGACCCAGAAGATACAAACGTTGTACATTTAAAAGCATTTGATTGGTCCTCACATCCCCTAGTCATCACATCCCCTAGTCTTCCAATCTCACATCCCCTAGTACTCACACCCCCCAGTCCTCAAATCCCTTAGTGCTCACACCCCTAGTACTCACATCCACTTGTGCTCATATTCCCGAGTCCTCACATTCCCTAGTACTCACATCCCATAGTCCTCACATCCATAGTACTCACACCCCCTAGTGCTCACATCCCATTGTCCCCACCCCCTGGTGCTCACATCCCATATTCCTCACATCCAGTAGTCCTCACATCCCGTAGTCCTCACATCCCGTAGTGCTCACATCCCCTAGTGCTCACATCTCCTAGTGCTAACATCCCCTTCTTCACTTATTCCAGATGACCCTACTCTTATGAATTAATAATAGTACATAGGGGGAAATGGTTTGACTGATTCCAGATCTGCAGCAATGTGTTTGTGTGTGTGTTTGTGTGTGTGTGTGTGTGTGTGTGTGTGTGTGTGTGTGTGTGTGTGTGCGTGTGTGTGTGTGTGTGTGTGTGTGCGTGCGTGCGTGTGTGTGTGTGTTTGTGTGCATCTTGTCTGAACATCTGTGTGTGTGTCTGTCTCGTTGTGTGGTTGTGTGAGTGGTTGTGCGCTGAAAGGGGGAACTTAAGAGCAGTTGAAGGAAGTAATAGGATATCAAAGCCTTCTGATATGAGAGGGATGGTTACATATGGAGGCATGTGTTCTACGCACAGGGCTTCTATGATTAAAGGAGGACGCACACATCAATAGACATTGATGGTTGTAATGAATAGAGCGAGTGCTGCTGTAATGACACTTCTCCTTTAATAGTGCTCATTAAGAACACTGGCCCTGCTTAACGAGGGAGAGAGAGGCCCGATCTTTAGAGCCACTTGCAGACCACTACGCTTCCCTTGGACACTTTTAGCAGTAGATCATGATATCAACTTATAACTAACTACAATTTAATCCATTCATACAAAACCAGATAACTATTCATTCAGAGTTTCATAAGATTCCATTCAAGGTTGCTCAATGTTCATTGAAACCTTTCGAAGAATTTATATGAGAATCTCGTTGAAAATCAACTGTCTCATTTCTGCTGAGCAATGTACACAATTAGGCACAAGGACAGCAGAAATACAGCCTAGGTTATATGTGTTGTCATGGTTACAATGTGTATGCATTGCATGGTTCCCTTAGGTGTTGCCATGGCTGTAAACTAAGGACAGGGGCAACATATAAAAGTCAATTGAGTAATGTGGAATGACTTTCTTCCCAGAAGCATTCCCAGGAGAGACCGGACCTGGAAAGACTCGCCAAGGTTCTTTCCTATTGGTTGGTATTATTATATTAATATATGTAAAGTATGAGACCATTTGCAGGCTTTCATGTTTCTAATTAACAATGGGTCTGTGTGCTGATGATTGGGAGTGATCAGAACTCCGAGGAGACAGTGATGGGTCGACAGGACGGAGCGGCAGCTGCACTTCGGAGTTCCGCTCTGGAAATGTAATTGCTGTGTCTGGAATAGTATCCCAGCGAGGATAACACAATAATGATCCAGTAATAACACGCAATTAAACCCAAGAATAAAAGTAAGATAATAAATGAATAAACACGAAGCTCAGAAGTCATTTCATATCAAACTGCAGGAGATAAACCTTAAGCCTACTATTGTCTCAATTCAATATATGGTCATAAATAAATTGCAACCCGCCCAAACTATAAATCAAATACCCTGAGTGTTCGTCTGCTGCTGTACACAGTTTGTGTTTCACAGCCTTTAAAATATTAAAAATAATTACTAGGTTTACAGCTTAAACTGGAGCAGCCGTGGTCAGCTGTGAAATATGGGTGAAGACAATTTGCAACACAGAGGGCTCGGAGTGCGAGTCCCTCCCCGAGCCCAGCGGCTCCAGGGTGAGACAAGGGCAGGCAGCAGAGAGCGGCAGGCAGCAGAGAGCGGTGGGCAGCGGCGTGTGGCGGGGGCTGGAGGGGAATGGAAAGCAACCCGGACAACCACGTCTAGCCTATTGATTTATTGGGGGGTATAGTCCTGGAGACGGGGGCAGGATTGATCAAATGGAAGGTTATCCTTACTCACAGAGGCAAGCTGTTTGCCAATACCCATCACCGGAAACTCAAAATGTCTCTGCAGATCCTTGACATTCCTAGAGACTGCAGGGCGAATGGCTTCTCACACACTGAAAACGTCTGAAACATCGTTACACTGAGCCTGATGTTACAGAACATCAGTCTGAGACCTCGTTACACTGAGCCTGATGTTACAGAACATCAGTCTGAGACCTCGTTACACTGAGCCTGATGTTACAGAACATCAGTCTGAGACCTCGTTACACTGAGCCTGATGTTACAGAACATCAGTCTGAGACCTCGTTACACTGAGGCTGATGTTACAGAACATCAGTCTGAGACCTCGTTACACTGAGCCTGATGTTACAGAACATCAGTCTGAGACCTCGTTACACTGAGCCTGATGTTACAGAACATCAGTCTGAGACCTCGTTGCACTGAGCCTGATGTTACAGAACATCAGTCTGAGACCTCGTTACACTGAGCCTGATGTTCCAGAACATCAGTCTGAGACCTTGTTACACTGAGACTTGTTCTAACATATTTCCACACACACCGACAAAGAACGGATAAAGGTTGCTCTATTCTCTCTTGACAGCGTGGTGCAGGATCGGGGCCGGACCGGTGCATTACAGAGGTGATGTTGAGGAGTGGAGGGTCAGGGCACTTGATGGGGGTTAACCAAGTCTAGTAGCATCTATTAACATCTAGTAGCATGCGTGCATAGCATAGCACTTCATGGGAGTTAGCCATGTCTAGTAGCATCCAGTGCAGTGTGCTCTTTCAGAACAAACACACTGCTGAATCCGGCGGGGACTGCAGTGTGCTGTTTCAGAACACACACACTGCTGAACCCAGCGGGGGTGCAGTGTGCTCTTTAAGAACAACATTCTGCTGGTCGTCATGCAGATCAGTGGGGAGTGCGATGTGCTCTTTCAGAACACACACTGCTGGTCATAATGCAGATCGGGTCGTGTGCTCTTGGCGTCTTCAGCTCTTCATCCCGGGTCCCATGTGACTGCCCGAAGCTTCGCAGGAGGCTCCTTCGCAGGAGGCTCCTCCACCCCCTGTAGGGCCATGTTGAGGAGGCTCCTCCCCCTGTAGGGCCATGTCGAGGAGGCTCTGCCCCCTTTAGGTCCATGTTGAGGAGGCTCCTCCCCCTGTAGGTCCATGTTGTTTAGGAGACTCCGCCCTCTTAGGTCCATGTTGTTGAGCAGGCTCCGCCCCCTTTAATGTTGAGGAGCCTCTCCTTTACGCGTCCTGATTGGACGGTAGATCTGTTGTTCTCATGTCCTGCAGTGGATCCGTTGCTGCATCAGCTAAATGAAACTAATCTAACTCCAGGACAGCTGGCTCGCTGATTATTAGGTTTTTTTGTATTTTTCCTGTAGGAATCGCATTTTGTATGCCGGGAATTGTGTTGAAATGGTGTTTTTCATCTCATTGATTGAAAATCTCAACGATATTTGTGCCTTTAATGAGGAGTAATCTGTTCAGTTGTTCTGTTTTAGTGAACTCTCCATAGGGTTGGTAAAGGCTGCATACAGTCCAGTTCATATAGCACACCTTCAATTAAACAGCCAGCAAGACAGGAGAGAAATCTAAGACTAACATAACTATCCTATGAACTCATTTACCGGTATATATATCTGTGTATTTACATTGGCACCATCAAACCAACACATTACAGATGTTGAACAGAGCCAGAGATTGCTCTCCCCGATCTCTTATTGCAGTGTAGCAGACATCACAGGAAGAAATTCCTTTTTTCTCCCTCTCTTTCTCTGCAGGCTCTCAGTGTCTCACTCATCACATTTGACAGCTGTTCAAACTTCATGGCATCTGCTTATTGGGAGCAGAGATTGCACTGCTATCATTAGCACATCCACAACATTGCCATATTGCCTCTCTTTTGCATCTGTTCTCAGAAGTAAACTGTAACTGATGGTATTATCTAAAGCCGTGATCCAATAATCGGGCTAATCCCACGGGACTCGCGCCGGGAATGTCGGAGGACTTTGCACTTTTGCTTCTCGGAGCCATGCGTCAGAGCGGCCTCCGAGGTCACGGGACACAACGCTCAGTAGAGTGTTCATTCCACAAGTGAAGCTCAACGACTCACTGAAGAGTGATGAATATCAAGTAAACAACACGACTCCTCCTCGATGCCCAGTGAATAGCGGCGCCCCGAGGCCTCGGTGATTAACAGGCGTGTTCAGGGCAGCGTGGATCAGACTATGTTTAGAGGCGCTTCTAGAGACGCTAAGGTCATAAGAAGCTTTGGGGTGGCAAAATACATAACACCATCCCATCCCTTATTCCTTCACACTTTCCTGCAAACCTTGCCATTTCAGAGATTTAAAAATAGTATTAAGCCTGTTCTTGGCTCCCCAGTCGGTAAAGCTTGCCTGGTTTGAGTGGCGGTTGTCACTGACAATTTCTATCATGCTCTTCTAGTCAGCGGCTGAACAGCAAAAGAGGAGCGAGATTCCCTTTGATGAGACAAAGTCTGAGCTGGAGGGAGGAAAATAAAGCTCAACAATGGAGATCTGGTGTAGAGGGGTAGGTATCAAAGATACATACACATGCAGGCGTGTTGTAAAGGGGTCTGGAATCCTTCTGCATATATCGTTGAAACACTTTGCGGCCCACTGCCTTGTGTCCTCCCTTTAAATCACGTCTCTCACCATGACATCAGCAGATTAATGGTTCTCTTTCCTCTATCAGCCATGTGCTGTTGTCTGACGAGTTGTGTGTTCATCGGTTATGACATTCTGCCTCTAATTGCTCAACATAGCCTGCAACCATGAGTGGTGATGGAAGCTGCTTACATGTATTAATAAAGCGTGGCGAGGCATCATGTGCACAATTGACGGCGTGGTGAAGCAGACCATAAACAAAGCCTTAATGTAGATTTAAGGAGTGCCGCTGAAGGGGTTCCTACACACGGGGGATGACTCTCAGAGCAGGAATCAGGGAATCACCATGAAAACACATTGCTCTGCAGCCTGCATCTTTAATATTAGATAGAACATATATCATTTGCTATTCCCTTCACCTGGATGGAGCTCTAGACGATACACACGTACCTGCACACACATACTGTACGTACCTGCACACACACAAGTACCTGCACACACACACTTACCTGCACACACACACGTACTTGCACACACTTACCTGCACACACACGTACCTGCACACACACACGCATCAATATTTAGGAAAGTAACCTCAGGCACTATTGCAATGTAAGTCTTGATTTTTCAGCTTTGTCCTTTGCTCAGTCTCTGTGTGCGAGACGGCGCCCCTCCCATTACTCGCTCACTAGCTGCGTTTCCATCCCCCTGATTTTATGCGAATTTTGTATCGAATCGGTAAACGGTGATGGAAACACCAAAATTTCGCAATTTTTTTTTTCTAATTTGCAAAAAAGTTTATCAGCTCGCTTGAGGTGGTTTTTGAGAAATGCGAAAGAGAGTAAATGGGAGATGGAAACTCACTGTTCGAAACAGCTGTGACGTAGCGAACATTGAACGCCGGGACTGACGACATCCTTCCGATTTCCGCATAACGACCAGCAACCCTGCCGACATCAACTTGTAGCGTCAATAAATATATATATTTTTTTAAGCGTTTGTATACATAGACATCCTATATCATATATATATGTACATATGATATAGGATGTCTATGTTTGCATATACTTTAATTATACCGTGTCCATTAATCCCTGATATATGGACACCTAGTAATTCCAGTCAAATTGTGTTCAGCCTTCAAAACGAGAGCTGGTACATTGTGGAAAATGCATTAAACTGTAATCAGAAAACGCGGTTATATGCTATAGACCCTATAGTATCTGTGGTAAAGGCTGGGGCGAGTTTCAAATTATAAATAAGTACAATGTATCCTTTAAATACGTCCATGGAAAAGATGGCCAATGTGAATAATAGATGTGGACCGCTGAAGAGGTAGAACTTTTCCTTGCTCTCATCGATGAAAAAAACATTACAGCTATTTTAGATGGAAAACAACGCAATTTCACTACATATCAGGACCTAGGAGAGGATGTTATCAAAAGGATACGACAAGCCCTGGAATGTGTGTAGTTTTCCACTCCAACCACTTGATGGAAACACACCTAATTAGAATTTATTTTTTGAGAACTTTCTAAAGATTTGCTTCACCTTTTAGATGGAAGCGTGACTACTGAAACTCTGCGGTCTGTTCACTCTGTGTTCTGTCCACTCTGAGTTCTGTCCACTTTGAGTTCTGTCCGCTCTGAGTTCTGTCCGCTCTGAGTTCTGTCCGCTCTGAGTTCTATCCGCTCTGAGTTCTATCCGCTCTGAGTTCTATCCGCTCTGAGTTCTATCCGCTCTGAGGTCTATCCGCTCTGAGTTCTCTCCATTCTGAGTTCTGTCTGCTCCGTCTTGCGGTGTATATAATGTATATTATTCTTATATTATATTTTGTATTCTATATGGTATAGGATGTGATTTTTTTATTGATAACATTATAGATATAGAGATACAGATATGACATTTGAAGATATGAGCTATGTATTGTATTATGTATTGTACCTTTAAATGTCTTGAGATGGAGCCTCGGTCAGTAAGGAGGAAGCTACCGTCAGGCTAACGATATAAATATACTTATATATAACAATATAACAATACATATGCATATATACATATACATACATATCTATATGTATATATATGAGGTCTGAGGAGGCAAGTGTGAAAAAGAGAGGAAATTGGAGAGTTGGCAAACTGTAACTCATGGATTAGAGGGAGGAAGAAGAGAAGAGGGAGAGGGAGAGAGAGAGCGAGAGAGAGAGAGAGAGAGAAGAGGAAGAGAAATAGGGAGAGAGAGTGGAAGAGAGAGAGGAAGATGAAGAGGGAGAAGGAGAGGGAGAGGGAGAGAAGAGGAAGAGGAATAGGGAGAGGGAGGGAGAGGGAGCAGAGGCCGCCCTCCAAGCGAGCGGGTGGGCGTGGCCCCGCCCCCTGGTCGCTTGCTCCTTGTTAGGAGGGCAGGGCACCGCGCCGTGGGGCCGCACCGTGCGGCCTCTTAATGAAGATGAATATTCAGCCGCTCCACAGCCTCCTGGAAGAGAGCCCGGCCCGGGGCTCCGGCAGACGGCCCACACGTGTGTGTGTGTGTGTGTGTGTGTGTGTGTGTGTGTGTGTGTGTGTGTGTGTGTGTGTGTGTGTGTGTGTGTGTGTGTGTGTGTGTGTGTGTGTGTGTGTGTGTGTGTGCATGGGTATGTCGGCATGCATGGGTATGTGTGTGTGGCGTTTTATGTGTGTGCGTGCATTGGGTATGCATGTGTTTGTGTGCAGTGGTCTGTGTGTGTGTGTGTGTGTGTGTATGGGTGTGTGTCTTTGTGTGCATGCATGAATATTGTCCCATCAAAATAGAATATCTTTAAAAATGTTACCCTAATAATAAGGTCAATATTTCAGTGTGTTCCAAATGTATTATTATATTATGAAATATTTCACTTCTTTGCTGCAAATGGAGTACATACAGACATACACATACATAAATACATAAATACGTATGCATGTCTGAAAGTACATATGTTCTAATGCACATACAGAGAAACGTACAAAAAGAAAGACCCTGGAATGTGTGTTCCACCATCTGTAGGGAGCTTGTCTGGCCTTATCCGTGGGCTGTTATTTTTATCTTCTAAATGGGGTGCCATGTTGTTGCCACAGCTCCCAGTCTGACTTTGTAGTCGGTTGCTGTGAGCGAGTCTGCTCTGGGAGCAGCGAGGTGAGGGAGGCTGAGCCGGGCGACTGACGGAGCGGCCGCAGCGAGTTGTGAGGTGGAGGCCAGCGCTCGCTAACGTGGTGCTGATCACAGGCCACCTCAGTCCCAACGAGCTCCAGCCAGGCTCCCCCTAGAGGACCGACCCCCTGGGGGAGTGGGACACATAACACACAAGGGACACAACGCTGGGACACATCAGACACAAGAAACATCTGGTTTGTTTGTTTGTTGTTCACTCACATTTTCTTCAGATTTTCACAGCGAAGTATGAGGTGTTGCGTATTTCATGGATGACATTGATGTGAGTGATAGATCAGTAGGGAGTGTACACTATAAAGTATTGTGTGTTTCATGGATGACATTGATGTGAGCGGTAGATCAGTAGGGAGAGTACAGTATGAAGTATTGTGTATTTCATCGATGACATTGATGTGAGCGGTAGTCCAAGTAGGGAGAGTACAGTATGAGGTGTTCCTATCAGGGCACAGCGGCCCTCAGTCCTTGTTCCTATAAAGTGTCCCTATGAGGGGACAGCGGCCCTCAGTCCTTGTTCCTAGCGTCACCTCCTGCTCAGCGACATCGTGCTGTGGTTTAGCGTCGGTGTCCGGCAGGTCCTGGCTCTGGCTGAAGGAGTTACCGCCACTTGCCCCGCCGTCTCCCAAGTTCTCATTCGGAGCTTTACAGAGTTTTTGACACAATTGCTGAAGCAGCCCGGGGGATGAGTGCTTCAGAGTCTTAGATCCCTTTTTTTTTTTGTCGTCTCCGCGTTTCTTGGGAGGGAATTGGCAGATTATTTGGTCAACCTCGATCGGTTCCACCACAGCTTAAAGGATACATGCTCGCTGACTAAATATTGCCTGCAAATCCATCAAAGTCAAAGCCCCCCCCCCCCCTCCCCTCCCCTGCTTTCTCAAATCTGGTACATTGCAATCAAATACAATCACTGGGGCCGCGCTGTGCCTAAAAATATAAACATTGGTGACAGATTGCCTCTTGTTTGCTTTACTACCACGGGCAACAGTGAACTTGGTGTATTCAAATCATTTCCCCCATGCCACTTTGATTTATGTCGCCAACTATTGAGTTAGGATGTCGGCAGCTCAGCTAATATGCTGGATTGTGACTGATATTACCCAGTTACACAATATGGGGATATGTTGACACCAAGCTCGCTGTTTGCTTCCGCTCATAGAATACCGAATGCAGGATTGCCTTAACGAAGCACAATGCCTTCGCAATCACAAAAGCTTTCACCCTAAGTATTGAAGGCTTCTCAGTCGATGTGAATAATGTTTATGTTATCATAACTTGTTCTTTGAAGACTATCCATCATTGTTGAATTCTCGCTTTAGGATAATGTGTCATATTTTCATTTGAAAATCAAAGTCTGGAAACAAATGATACCCACGGTTTCTGGCCACAGGAAACAACACGTTGTAATTGCAGCGCTGCGCCGTGTGAAACACATCAGCCCTGTTGCTTTATCCCGGGGTCATGTTTATCAGTCACGCTGTAGTTAACCACCGTATGGTACCGGCAACCAGGCATTTATACACACAGATACCACACAGAAAGGTCCTCTCTCTCTCTCTCTCTCTCTCTCTCTCTCTCTCTCTCTCTCTCTCTCTCTCTCTCTCTCTCACACAGACATATATATAAGCAAACACACACACACACACACACACACACACACACACACACACACACACACACACACACACACACACACACACACACACACACACACACACACACACACACACACACACACACAAACACAGAGATATAGATACACACACACTCTCACACACACAGGCTAAAATAAAGGCAGATATTAACCACAAACACACAGTGTCTTTGCTGTGGCTTCAGTGGCGAGCAGCAAGAAAACAAGTTATTTGGCACAGCTCCCTTGGGCTCGCCGTCTTCCCAACACAACCAGGCCTTTCCTGTGGCACTAATTAAGAAGCAACTCATTAAAACCATTTGCATTACATCCTATGGTACATCCTGGATGATTGTCTTCTTCTTCTTCCATTCACGCTGCTTTGATCGCTCTTTATCGTATCTTGTATCTTTGTGTCGAATGCTTATGTTTCCACGCAGGGTGTAATCGCTGAGATATCAGACACATGATAATCCCCCGTTCCCCGGCAGCAGAACCAATCTGTTGGAGATTACGGGACATAATTGCCATCACATTGGAGCGATTCAAGTTTGTTTCAATTTATTTTTTCCTTGTTTGTCTTTAATTGGCGGGCTATTTGTAACAGCGATCGCAAACAAATGGTGAGATAAGCAGAACATCCACATCTGGAAGAGGACCAACAAGAGGAGCAGCTGGCAGGAGGAGGAGAGAACTGTTCTGCTCTGACCACTGAACAATGATCAGCGCTCACTGATCACTCATCACTCAGCACTCAGCAGTGCTCTACTTCTGCTGTGGAGGGACAGTTCAGAAATACCTCTGTTCCTCTTAGGGGGGGGGGGGGGGGATGGGATGTTTAGGCTAGAGTTAGATTAGATTATCTAATCCCGCCTCCACCTCCACCCCTCCACCACCTCAACCCCTCCACCACCTCCACCCTTCCACTTCCTCAACCCCTCCACCACCTCCACCCCTCCACCACCTCCACCCACTCCACCCCTCCACCACCTCCACCACCTCCACCACCTCAACCCCTCCACCACCTCCACCCCTCCACCACCTCCACCACCTCCACCCCTCCACCACCTCTACCAACTCCACCCCTCCACCACCTCAACCCCTCCACCACCTCCACCACCTCCAACCATCTTGCACCAACAGCTCCACCAACCTCCAGGACCACCACCAACCCTCCCCTCAACACCAACCCCCCCCCCCACCCCCCCCACACTCAGAACCAGCCCCCCAGCTCAGGGTCTGTGCTGATGCACACTAGAGTTCTCCTCAATGGGGATCCTGTGGTTCATTAATTAACCATCACCGGAATCTTCTGGAGCTGCTTTTCTGCCTCTCCTAAGAAAACACTTTCTCCCCGTCTTTGTCTCAGGGGTACTTATTTTTAAATTGGGGATTAATAGTATCCTTTGTGTGTAACCTTGTGTTACCCTTTGAAAACACAAAAAAGCCAAATGGTTCTTACTTTTTTAGTTCACACAAAGGCGGTTGTCCACGGGCGTGAGTGTCTCCACACAGCCGGCGTTATGAAGTGTTGCCAGTCAACTCAACGGAGAGCTAATGAACCCGCAAACAGCTTGTGGGGGCCGCGCTGGTTAAAGCCGTTGCATCAGAAGCCCTCCATTTTGAGCACGCTTAAGTGAATAAACTCCTGCCTTAAGGCGGGTCCTGGTGGAAGCAGCTATAAGAAAACAGAACACCCTGACGGAGAAGAGCTGCTGAAAGGGGCTGCTGAGGAAGACCAAACTTAATAACTGCAGAAGTTATTCTGCATACGTTTACATCCTCGGAAAGCCCTTCCTGTACACCCTCATGCTACATTTGAATAAGACTTTTGGTTTGTTGTGCCTCCTTATTTTGCTACGGTGCTGCTTTAAAGGTTCTAGACCAAAACATAAATTATCACACATTCATCTGATCTTTTCTCACGATCCGCTAGCTGCCCGCCCCATAAGCAGGCCGTCAAAAAACTGCGTCTCTGTAGCCTATGCTCCGAGATGCTACACAAAAACAAATGGCACTACCAACCAATCATAACCAAAATAAATAGTATTCCAACCAATCACCGACAAGGGGTGGCAGTTGTGGGGTTTTGCGCTGCGTTCGTGATAGTTTTCACTGGATGCACGACCGTGTTCCAATACCCGTACTGTCCGTAGCCAAAATTTGAGTACGTAGTACGTTCCAATTCAGATCCGGCGAAAAGAAGTATACTTCAAGGACCCGGATGCCGTACTCAAAACGGGCTTATCGTGAAGTGTGGATCGAAGGACACTCCCCGTACTCAACGGCAGCCATCTTAGCTACGTAGCGGAAGAGGCGGAGCCAGGCTGAGCCAAAGTCGGCGCATTTTCCACATAGCCTGCATTAATAGAGTCATTTTGTAGTTTTTATAGTTTTTATAGCTTTTTATAGCTGCTAGGCGTAAAGAGTTCACCGTTCAAAGCAGGATGTTTATTGCGGGGGAGGAGCCACGGCGGCAGTCGTGATCGTCATTTCCGGTAAGTGCACCACAGAGTACTCGATTTGGAACAGCACTCACATCTGAAAAATTTGCGTACTCAAGTGAGTACGGATAGTGCAGATAGTGTACTTCCTTTAAGTATACTCATGGAAGTACGGGTATTGGAACACGGCAACGGAAGGGAGGGGCGAGCAGGCTCTGTTTGTTTGGGATCTCGGAGAAGTGATGTCATCCATCCTGATACAACCTTTAACAACCCAGCGAGTGACGGAGGACGGTGAACACCACCCAGAGAGTGACGGAGGACGGTGAACACCACCCAGAGAGTCACGGAGGACGGTGAACACCACCCAGAGAGTGACGGAGGACGGTGAACACCACCCAGAGAGTCACGGAGGACGCTGAACACCACCCAGAGAGTGACGGAGGACGGTGAACACCACCCAGAGAGTGACGGAGGATGGTGAACACCACCCAGAGAGTGACGGAGGACGGTGAACACCACCCAGAGAGTGACGGAGGATGGTGAACACCACCCAGAGAGTGACGGAGGACGGTGAACACCACCCAGAGAGTGACGGAGGACGGTGAACACCACCCAGAGAGTGACGGAGGATGGTGAACACCACCCAGCGAGTGATGGAGAATGGTGAACACCACCCAGACAGTGACGGAGGATGGTGAACTCAGACTTGCTTTCCTCCGCCCAACAAACTGTCCACTGTGGAAAATTGACATTTATTCAAATTCCATCCGTTCCGTGATTTGTGTCGGAGAAGCCCTGTTGTCCCTGGGAGCCCCCGGTCTCTGAGCCGGGGCCGGGGGCCCCGCGCCACAGAGCTCTGCTTCCCATGCAGCTGTTGGAGCCCTGCCTGAATGGCACTATGAATGCTAATGGCCCGTTGTAATAAGGTCTTTGAAGTATGCAACACTGTTGCAGAATCATAATGTGAAAATCCTCCTTTGAATCCGGGACTTGGTCCTGTCTGACATTAGCAGCTCCCCCTTTCTACGCCTCGTACTCTCTGTCTCTCTCAGACACCGCCGCCTCACCCCCACCCTCCCCCCCACCCTTCACCCACCCCCCCAACCCCCCTCCCCAACCCCCACCCCCCCGCCCAGCGTTTTAATATTCATGGGGTCCTGGAGACTCTGCTCTGAGATGACATGGGGGGGCTGGAGGGGGGGTCGGGCTGCCAGATATCAACATGTGAGATGTAGCGATCCGTGGGAAACGGGGAAGAGGAAGTGTGCGAACCGACACAGCAGGGTGGGGGCGGTGGGTGGGGGTGGGCAGGGGGGGGCTGGTGCCGGGGGGGGGGGGAATGGGATTATAGGGTTTAGCACAGAAAGAGAAGGGTTAGTGAGTGAGTCGGATTCTTCTGTTGCGATCTGCACAAAGGGGGGGGGGGGCAGGCTGTGGAGGTGGGGGGGAGCGTATCCACTGGTCCGTGGATATCTGAGATGAAATTAACCTGATAATAATCACACTGCTCTTCCACTGTCTCACCAGAACACCATCGCATCTGCAGCTCTCTCTCTCTCTCTCCTCTCTCTCTCTCTCTCTCTCTCTCTCTCTCTCTCTCACTCTCACTCTCACTCTCACTCTCTCTCTCTCTCTCTCTCTCTCTCTCCTCTTCTCCAGTATCCTCTTCCCCATCTCATCTCCACACCCCCACACTCCCTCCCCTCACCCCCCTCCCCTCCCCTCTCTCCCATCCATCTCCCACCTCACTTCATCACTTATCCTCCTGTCACTCAGCCGGATGCTTATGTGCGGCTGAGATATGAGCGTCTCTTATTGGCCCGGAGCCCCGTTGACCCGAGCTGCAGACAGCCGGGTGCTAACGACGCGGCTGACGCTCTACGGGGCCAGAGGTCGGCCTCTCCCTGCCTCCTCTGCCTCACAGAGGGAGGCGCCGATCGCCGGCGCTACGAGGCGGAGCGGCGGCGGGACTCTGAGGGCCATCACGGCCGTGTCCGCTGTCAGCCTCACGGTCATCCTCTCATCATCATCATCACCATCACTCTGCTCTGACATGATGGTCCTCGTTGTCGCTAACACACTGATGGTGACTCTCGCCGTCACTACGGTTACCATCACCATCAGCACTATCACACTGTTGGTGCCTCCGTCCATCACCACGGTTACCATCAGCCCAGCCCCATCACACTGATGTGAGTCCGCCCTATCACACTGATGGTGCCTCCATCCACCCCCACCACCATCAGCCCTATCAGCACCACCTTCCCCACCACAGTCTCACAAAGCGTTTGCACATTATACTCAGCTCGCTTTCCCCTGCAATCTCCTCCTATCCCTTCCCTTCCATTCTCCCTTTCTGACTCGTACCTATTTTCTCCTCCTTCCAATTG
>NC_082395.1:24232885-24336444 GCF_031168955.1 Gadus macrocephalus | reverse complement strand
TACAAACACTCTTCACCACTATACCTGAACAGCTACAAACACTCTTCACCACTATACCTGAACAGCTACAAACACTCTTCACCACTATACCTGAACAGCTACAAACACCCTTCACCACTATACCTGAACAGCTGCAAACACTCTTCACCACTATACCTGAACAGCTACAAACATCCTTCACCGCTATACCTGAACAGCTTTAAACACTCTTCACCACTATACCTGAACAGCTACAGACACCCTTCACCACTATACCTGAACAGCTACAAACACTCTTCACCACTATACCTGAACAGCTTTAAACACTCTTCACCACTATACCTGAACAGCTACAAACACCCTTCACCGCTATACCTGAACAGCTTTAAACACTCTTCACCACTATACCTGAACAGCTACAGACACCCTTCACCACTATACCTGAACAGCTACAGACACCCTTCACCACTATACCTGAACAGCTTTAAACACTCTTCACCACTATACCTGAACAGCTACAAACACCCTTCACCACTATACCTGAACAGCTGCAAACACTCTTCACCACTATACCTGAACAGCTACAAACACCCTTCACCGCTATACCTGAACAGCTACAGACACCCTTCACCGCTATACCTGAACAGCTTTAAACACTCTTCACCACTATACCTGAACAGCTGCAAACACTCTTCACCACTATACCTGAACAGCTGCAAACACTCTTCACCACTATACCTGAACAGCTACAGACACCCTTCACCACTATACCTGAACAGCTACAGACACTCTTCACCACTATACCTGAACAGCTACAAACACCCTTCACCGCTATACCTGAACAGCTTTAAACACTCTTCACCACTATACCTGAACAGCTACAAACACCCTTCACCGCTATACCCAGTGGCGGTGGGTCAATAGAGAGCGCTAGGGCGCCGCCCCTCCGCGAAATATTCACTTCAATATATCTGCCAACTATTAACCAACCTTTATCAATACGAAATAAATCAACAAAAATCCATAGCATTTATCCTCGTTTAATTGTATGATATACTTGTCACTGCCAGCAACCATTTAAATGCGTCTGAACGTCAATGATTTGGGCTAGGCTGGTCAATCGAAATAAAGCCCTCCTCCAAGTCAGGGGCGCCGGTGTTATGCTCCCCATATTCATTCAGTGTACATAGGGTGAGTATTGATGGAAAATAACGTGATTCTGCAGTGGGAGCATTATTTGATAGAGGCGATGGTTCTACAGTTCACATGCGCCTTACGTCACGCTTGTGACGTAAGGTAGCATTTTCTGATGGGTAGCATGATTTGATAGAGGCCCTCGGGTCGCACCAGTGTGCGCCCCAGGCTAATGGTATCGCTTTTCTTTTTTGTTAACACGACATGATTGGACAATTCAGCGAATCAATCAAATAGGCTACCTCCCTCATCAGCATTCGCGCACCACAACTACATGTAGAGAAGAGATAGATCGCTAACTAGCAGAGAGTTGTAAGCACTTTCCACCCTTTTCAGTGGAGGAATTGGACTCCCCAAGCAATGTTATACTTAAAAGGAGCAAGTAAGTAACATATTGATTTAGTCTTTCGGCCTGTAGCATATAAACAAAATGAAGCAACGCTCCCATATTTCTAACTGCATTTGAAGTAGACATTGAGACTCACAAAAAATGGACACTATAGGGCAGTGATCATGATTTGTCTCAATATAAGAATAACAACAATGGGTAAAATAGCAATGGCTGGTGGAGTGGCCATAAAGTAGGTCTGTATATGCAATGTAAGCTAGTCCAGGCCCTGCAAGTCAGGATGTAGGCTATGAATCTGAATGAATAAAAGGTAAATAGGTAGTGGCCATCCCCAAAATGCACCAGAATACAGGAAATCAAATCTATTAAATTTTTATGGGGGGGGGGGGGGGGGGGGGGGAGACCCCAGACCCCAGACCCCCTGTCTATTACTGTGCACCACCAAAATTTTTGTTCACCAGCCGCCACTGGCTATACCCGAACAGCTACAAACACTCTTCACCGTTATACCTGAACAGCTTTAAAAAGCCTCGACTGCTATACCTGAACAGCTACAAACAATCTTCACCATACCTGAACAGCTTTAAACACTCTTCACCGCTATACCTGAACAGCTTTAAAAACTCTTTACCTTCTCCTCCCGGAAGGCTGCGTGTACGCTGTGTTATGCACTTTATGTCAGTTACTGAACTATTATAATATGTGTACAATGTATCCATCTATCAATCTATCTAGGGTTGATCTCTCTCTCTCTCTCTCTCTCTCTCTCTCTCTCTCTCTCTCTCTCTCTCTCTCTCTCTCTCTCTCTCTCTCTCTCTCTCTCTCTCTCTCTCTCTCTCTCTCTCTCTCTCTCTCTATTTATCTCTTTTTATGTATCTAGCTATTGATCTTCACATCTGTGTGTATTCTGTCTGACTGAATATCCACATATCTATCTTTACATCCATGCATCCATCTATCAACCTACATATATCGTAGTGTGTTAGCAGACACTGTTTCCAACGATGTGACCTCAAACCGATGTCAGAGAACACAATCCCTCCATCTATCTACCTGTCCATCAGACCATCCCTGGCCTTCTCTCCCTCCCTTCCTCTTCATCCATCTTCATATTGTCCTCCGGCTCCTCCTCCCTGCACCCTGGCACTGCACCGGGGAGAGCAGCCATCAGAGGCTGACAGCTGCCGCCGGAGGTGAGGAAACACATGTCCCTTCCCAGGGCCGAGCAGCGTCCAACAGGACCCAGCCGGTCCCAGAGTGACGCTCCACGGGCCCGGCCAACAGGCCTCTTACCAGTATTGTTCTAATGGTATTAACGGTTGGAGCGCGGCCAAAGTGGGGCTACACATGCTGATGCCATTATTGACTACTTAGGCACAAAAAGCGTCCCTTCTGACTGCATTATGCACACGCGTCACAGACAGAGACTAATGTGAGAAGATTAAAGTCAATTAAAGGAGATTGGGGTTCGCCCGTGGTTTTATCAAAGTCCACAAATCGAATGGTAGACAATGTGTAAATCGGAGGGATGTTGAAGAAATACACTGAGTTTCAAAGGAAAGGAAGCACTGTCAAATGATCTATCCATCAATCTATCTGATCCACTTATTAAGCCTTGCTCTGTAAATACTTTACCAATCATGGAGCCCAACCATCCTCTAAACTGGGTGATCTTTGCCATTCAACCCTGCTACCAGCAGGACTCATCTGTCTGTGTGTGTGTGTGTGTGTGTGTGTGTGTGTGTGTGTGTGTGTGTGTGTGTGTGTGTGTGTGTGTGTGTGTGTGTGTGTGTGTGTGTGTGTGTGTGTGTGTGTGTGCGCGCGTGCTCGCGTGTGTGTGTGAGAGGGAGAGGGAGATAGTATGTGCGTGTGTGTGTTTCTAAGGCTGTGTTTGTATGTGTGTGCAGGTGTGTGTGTCTGTGTGTGTGTTGTGGCAACCCTGGTCGTCGGCGGCTGGGATTCTTGAATCAAACGCTCAAACAGGGTTGCGGTGCAACGGTTTCATTACGTGCAGCTCACTCAAAAAAGGGAAATCATAAAGTAACTTAGGTTTCTTCCCCAATGGGACAAAAGGGTGAGGGGTCTCCGGGTCCGGTCCGTCAGTGAGGTCGGCTTGGACATCGCTCCTGGCTTCTCCCGCTCAGTCCTGTGGGGAAGCGTTCCGGCGTTAGTGCGGTACGGTACGTTCGTCCCTTACCGCGACCGTCTGCAACTCCGTTTTCTCCTCGCCTGCCGCGTGCCCGGCCCTTTAAACTCCTCTGACGTCTCCCTCCCCCAGTTGATCCCAATACCCATGATTGCCAGGGTTTGTTTGATGAGTGATCTCGCGCAGTGTGTGTGTGTGTGTGTGTGTGTGTGTGTGTGTGTGTGTGTGTGTGTGTGTGTGTGTGTGTGTGTGTGTGTGTGTGTGTGTGTGTGTGTGTGTGTGTTTGTGAGATGTGCGTGCATGCTTCTGTGCATATTAACACACCAAAGAGCACCCATACCCACAGGTTTCTCAAAACATAATTACCTTCTGGAAGTGATTTACTCTTGAATGCTTGTCAAATCAATTTCTCCTCGGACTTTGTGGCCGGGCTGTTGTGCCCTGTCAGAAGCCAGCTCGGACGGCTCACCCTGGGTCACACTCCAGCGACTTAGGCGAGGGGCATGGATCAATCATGGCCGTGATGTTGCAGAATAAGTACCAATCATGGAGAACAGCGGCTCTGTGCCGGGGCGGTTTAGGCCGGTGCCTAACTCTCTGTCATTTACAGTAATGGTGTTTTGCCTGGCAAAGCCCTCGCAGCATGTCACAGTAATACTGGCAGGATTAATGGCAGCATGTTAAAAAGGCATTGCAGGGAATAGTTTGCTAGCCTGTAGCTGCATGTAAATACCCCTGCTCCATGCTGTGTGCTATCTGTGTGCTCCATGCCCTCCATCCAACCTGCTGAAAGAACAAATCAAGCCTCATTTCGTTGAACTTGATATATCAATGAATCCCATAACTCCACTGTGTATTGTTATATGTGTTGTTTCCACTGAGCTCCAATTTGCATATGTTTATTCTTTGCATGTGCAAACCACCAAAATAAAAGCGTGTGTTTCAGTCCCAAGGCAACGCTAAGTGACATGGGAAACCAGGTACACCATTTCAACTGACAACACATGCTCTATTTGGCTACCATAAGTATGTGTGTGTGTGTGTGTGTGTGTGTGTGTGTGTGTGTGTGTGTGTGTGTGTGTGTGTGTGTGTGTGTGTGTGTGTGTGTGTGTGTGTGTGTGTGTATGTGTGTGTGTGTGTGTGTGTGTGTGTGTGTGTATGTATGTGCGTGCGTGCGTGTTTGTGTGTGTCTCTCTCCCCTCCATCGTTCCGCCCGTCTGCAGGGAAACACTCTGAACCCCTCGTACTGCACCCGGTGGTGGGGGGGTCCGTCAGAGGGGACCTGTTTGCAGCGCTGTGTTTTGTGCGGGTGTGTGATGGTGTGTGTTGTGCGGGTGTGTAGACTGGGCAGCATGTCTCCGTCTGCGTGTCTCCGTGGCGACCGGAGGAGACAGCCTCCCAGCAGACGCGTGGCTCCTCCCCTCAGCCTCCCGCCGCCGCCTCCCAAGGACGTGCAGCAGAAACCAATTGCTATTAGTGCGCATATATATGGCGGGCAGATAGATAGAGGGAGGCTTTTAGCAGATGAGCCCCGGCGCCATCAATTAAGGCGAGTTCTATCACCGTGTTATGGCGGAACAAAGCGCGGCGCCGCCTCAATGTCAGGTGACATGTGACCGTGCCTCAAATACAGCTCTGCATAATGCAGCACCCGGACAAACAGCTATTGATGTGTCTCCGTCCGTAGGGGGCTCCGACCGGCGGGAGGATGAGATGAGGTTGGTATCTGGCAGGCTGTGGATAATTCATATGTCAGAGGAGTCAGAGGAGTCTCTTACTACCACCAGACTGTCCCTCTACCACCAGACTGTCTCTCTTTTCCAGCAGACTGTCTCTCTATTAACAGACTGTCTTTCCACCACCATATTATCTCTCTCTACCACCATACTGTCTCTCTATACCACCATAATGTCTCTCTGTCTCTACCACCACCACAATACTTTCTCTCTCTACCACCAGACTGTCTCTCACTACCGCCATACTGTCTCTCTACCCCATACTGTCTCTCTATGGTCTCTCTACCCCCATACTGTCTCTCCATGGTCTCTCTACCCCCATACTGTCTCTCTCTACCACAATACTGTGTCTCGATGGTCTCTACCCTATACTGTCTCTCTCTACCCTATACTGTCTCTAAATGGTCTCTCTACCCCATACTGTCTCTCACTACCACCATGCTGTCTCTCTATGGTCTCTCTACCCCCATACTGTCTCTCTCTACCAGCATGCTGTCTCTCTATGGTCGCTCTACCCCCATACTGTCTCTCTATGGTCTCTCTTCCCCAATTCTGTCTCTCTCTACCACCATACTGTCTCTCTATGGTCGCTCTACCCCCATACTGTCTCTCTATGGTCTCTCTACCTCCATACTCTCTCTCTCTCCCACCATGTTGTCTCTCTATGGTCTCTCTACCTCCATACTCTCTCTCTCCCACCATGCTGTCTCTCTATGGTCTCTCTACCCCATATTGTCCCCTAGGCTGCTCTGCTCATTCTCATCTATCCTTCCCGCTCTGCTCTGTGTCCTGGTTGCGTTGCCGTGGGGACTGTGTGGTTAGCTCCTACGGAGGCCTGGTGTAGTGGACAATGTGTGCCCTTGTGTCTCTCCGGCGGCTGGCGAGGAAAGGCCATAACTCTCCCTAATTAGCCCGCTCTCTTTTGGACTGTGACTAGAATCACCTGTGTGGCTCCTCTCTCCGCTGGATCCCACCTCGTTTTAATTAGGCCCCTCGGAATATTAGCCAGGGTCCGAGTGCCACTGCCGCTCATTTACGAAACAGACAGATGAGTCCCTCCTGCCCCCCCCACACATTCAATGTTTGTTTCCTCTCAGCAACAACCCTGCTCATGGCTGTGGCCCATGACCAGTCTGCCACTGGGAGACGTATGATGTTCTCTTACCACTCGGAACCGGGTCCCGAGTCCCGACCGAAGGAAACTCAAACGCATTGCATGCAGGCCATCTTTATAGTGCAAATCGGATACTAATATATAAATAATAAAGAACTTGTGATTATTAGTCATGTATCAGACAGCGACTGCATCTGTAATTGTTGTGCATATGACAAATAAATCATTTTGAAACTTGATGGAAGGCCTGTTTGTGAGGCTGTTTTAGGTATGGAAACAAATCTGAAAACAACTCAGGAACCGATTAAGAAATTAGTGAGTACAATGAGTGTACCGAACTAAAGTCATAATATCTTTATTTTCCAATTCCTCCATTGTTATGATCATACTGGGATATATGTTATGTTTGGTATGAACGGCTTACCTTCATAATGGCAGGTATTAAAGGGCTGCTTTCTTTCTGAGCTTGAATCAATAAAACTGATTTGGACACAAAACGCTCGCTGTGTTTTTTTCTCGGCAGGTTAAGAGCTTTATGGGGTATTATTTGATTTGATTACATGAGCCCTAGCTGCAGACCTTGGTCTTTCTCAGAGATCACATGACCTACTTCACTGAGTAAAGGTGCGCACCAAAATCCACAGGGGCAGCTCCGTTTCCATAACAACGCTCACTAATTCATGTCTTGTTTTGGGATTCGTGCACAGCAGTTAAATGCAGCAAAAATATTCCCTGTAATAGCGGAACGTCTGTGAAAAGGATAAGCCAATCAACCACCTCCATCAGCCCCCCCTTTGGAATGGGAGCTTACACCTGTGAGTAAATGAAATGGCAGATACAGAGTCGCCATAGAAACAAAGAGCTCAAGGTGAGCCGCTCTCCTGAGCGAGGAGACAATGCCTGGAGGAGCAGCCGGCTCGTACCAGAGTGGATGAGTGTACTTACAGACGTCTGGTACGGCCGCTCTTCAAGGCTCCTCCACCGTCCCCCTCCATATTGAACACCTCCCCCGGGCAGCTCCACACACACGCACACACTACACGGCTCCGTTTCATCCAGATAGAAAAATATAAGAAATTGATGGAAAAACTTGGACAGTGCATCGACGTACGAGAGAGAAGGTCAGCCTGCACAACACCATCCTTGATTTTTACATTTTCTGAAGGACGTTTGACCTACAAATGTGGGCAGAGCAGGGGTCACAGCGCTATGAGCTGTGGGGTCCTTGTAGTCTCTGTCTGGTAGCCCGGGGCTTGGATGATTCCTCCCGCCCCTGGTTACCTTGGAGCATTGTGCAAATTGAAACTGTTCCGATAGTTAGAAAACTGTTTGGGTGAATTAAGGAGGCAAAGGCTTAGTGTTTCCCGCTTCACACGTCGTGACCAATGATGATGACCAAATGAAAGGTGTATTAACAATACCTTTAAACATGGGAAAACATTTGCTCATAAGTCGATTTGGTTAATGGTAAAAGTCCACATTTCCGGTTTGTTAGATGTACCTCTTTGGGTTTCCATCATCAACCTTCTGCTAGAAGCTCAGCCATTGTGTTGGAGGCCGATGAATACACCAACTGTTCCCTGACCCTGACAGTGGACGGGGCAACACTTTGAGACTTTTATATCCGATCGAGCCGAACTATGAGGACGGTTTCACAGGTTGAGCAAAGTTTCTTTGGGACATGACCAGCCAATCATAAGGAGATTAAGAGATGTAATAATCCCTTAAGAGGCAATTTATGTAAGGTGCTGATGCCCTGGCCACATATCCAAATGCTACACATAACGACTATTCGATTTATGATAAAATGGCAAAATATGTACCGACCTTATCACACTTCTTCAATGCTTCGCCAAAAAAAAGAAAAACACTTTTAGAGATTATATCTGCATCTTTTGTCATCTTTTGTATAGGGTTAGGGTCTATAATACATTATGGGCCCAACTTGCATCCGGCGCAATTTACTTTCTACACTGACGCATGTGACGTTGCTGGTTTGCAACTGGCGCAGAGCGTTCTTTTCCCTCCACCGACACGCGCCTGTAAATTAGGGAATGATCGTGCGCCCCAAGATCCCCTCTATTTTATTTGAGGACTCTATCTATCTATGAAAACGCTATTCCATGTGTGAATTAGGCCATATTATTTGGCCATAAACTGAGCCATTTGAAGTTTGAATATCATGTGTTCATGCATCTGTCTCATCGACTTCAGAAGATTTAGTGAAACACGGGAAAGACACCTGCCTGTCGGAGTTTACAGTAGGATTTCCACAGTAAATGGTGTCACTAAAGCGATTATGTGCATGCTAATATGGCCGCACTAGATGTGGTTACGCTAGGCTAGCAGGCCAGGACAGGAGGCATCAATAATTGATATCCAACGCTTAATGCAAGCCCAGGTGTTGCAGGAAATACCACTGACCTAATTACTGTTTGCATTCAGCATGCTGTGTGTAATTTGTGTAAAAGCTATAATTGCTCTTAGTTTTATAATTCATGAACAAATGTGTGTCGCATTGGCAATAAACCAGCAAGTATGAAACCGGCTGGAGTGAAATCATATCAGGCAGTACATAGCAGAAGGTGTGCAGTATATTAAAACCACTCCTGGGAGGACTCCTGTGCTGGAGGCATCATGGCCCCACACCATGACCCCCCACACCATGACCCCCCCACACCGTGACCCCCCCACACCATGATCCCCCCACACCATGACCCCCCACACCATGACCCCCCCACACCGTGACCCCCCCACACCATGATCCCCCCACACCATGACCCCCCACACCATGATCCCCCCACCATGACTCCCCCACACCATGACCCCCCCACACCATGATCCCCCCCACACCGTGACCCCCCCACACCCCATGATCCCCCCACACCATGACCCCCCACACCATGATCCCCCCACCATGACTCCCCCACACCATGACCCCCCCACACCATGATCCCCCCCACACCGTGACCCCCCCACACCATGATCCCCCCACCATGACTCCCCCACACCATGACCCCCCCACACCATGATCCCCCCCACACCGTGACCCCCCCACACCATGATCCCCCCCACACCGTGACCCCCCCACACCGTGACCCCCCCACACCGTGACCCCCCCACACCATGACCCCCCACACCATGACCCCCCCACACCGTGATCCCCCACACCATGACCCCCCACACCATGACCCCCCCACACCGTGACCCCCCCCACACCATGACCCCCCCACACCGTGACCCCCCCACACCGTGACCCCCCACACCATGACCCCCCACACCGTGACCCCCCCACACCGTGGCCCCCCCCACACTGTGACTTCCCTACATGATGCTGAGGTGGAGGCTGAGGAGGAGGCGGAGGTGGAGGGGGAGGCTGAGGTGGAGGCTGAGGGGGAGGCTGAGGTGGAGGCTGCAGTGGAGGCTGAGGGGAGGCTGAGGTGAAGGCTGAGGGGGAGGCTGAGGGGGAGGCTGAGGTGGAGGCTGCAGTGGAGGCTGAGGGGGAGGCTGAGGTGGAGGCTGAGGGGGAGGCTGAGGGGGAGGCTGAGGGGGAGGCTGCGGTGGAGGCTGCGGTGGAGGGGGAGGCTGGGGTGGAGGCTTAGGTGGAGGGGGATGCTGAAGTGGAGGCTGAGGGGGAGGCTGAGGTGGAGGCTTAGGTGGAGGGGGAGGCTGAGGTGGAGGCTGAGGGGGAGGCTGAGGTGGAGGGGGAGGCTGCGGTGGAGGCTGCGGTGGAGGGGGAGGCTGAGGTGGAGGCTGCAGTGGCGGCTAAGATGCAGGGGGAGGCTGAGGGGGAGGCTGAGGTGGAGGGGGAGGCTGCGGTGGAGGCTGCGGTGGAGGGGGAGGCTGAGGTGGAGGCTGCAGTGGCGGCTAAGATGCAGGGGGAGGCTGAGGGGGAGGCTGAGGTGGAAGATAGGCTGAGGTGGAGGCTGCGGTGGAGGCTGCGGTGGAGGCTGCGGTGGAGGCTGCGGTGGAGGCTGCGGTGGAGGCTGCGGTGGCGGCTGAGGTGGCGGCTGTTTTGCCCAGAGGGAGAGTGCTGGGTGAGTGATGGAGGGGGGAGGAGGCTTGAAGGGCAGCTGAACGCTGCTGGCCCCGTGGCTAAGAGCGCTCGCTGCAGTGGCGGCTGTATTTACACATCCCTCGCTCGGGCATGATTGACAGATTTAGGATTCTTAGGGCCAGCCTGCTCCTGTCTATTTCCCGGCTGGTTCCCCTGAGGGGACCTTGAACCCCTCTGGTTCTTCCCCCTCAGCAGCGGGCTGGCTCCCTGCTAGCAGACAGCCTGGTGTGGGCGGAGCATAGTCAGCCTATAAAGGGCTATAGTACAAGCTGAAAGGCTCTGAATTGAACCCCGGTGAAGTCTATCTGTAGGTGCCCTTGAGCAAGACAACAAACACATGCTGCTGATTGACTGCAGAGTTATTATTGGCGCATTTCCACCGGGCTGTGCGGTACGTTTCTGTGCGGTAAGGTGAAGCACGGTTCAGTTTGCACCACCAAAAGTGGGCGGGGTCCGGACTTAGCTGTGATTAGCCATACTTATCTTTCTGTACTCCTCCGTTGGGGTACCAAGACGTCTCAAAGGGTTCCAACAAGTTCAACACCGTCTGTTGATTTGTCGACAGAATTGTCACTTCCGTGTGTCAGGGGGATAAAACACAGTACCCGCAAGGTATGTATGGACAAAGGCAAAAGCTTTGTTTATTTAAGAAAATGTCACGCAAAAGTTTGATGAGGTCACCAATGAAGGTCCTCCCCACCTCTTCCACCTCCTCCACCTCCACCCCCCCCCCCCCCCACCTCCTCCACCTCCTCCAGCTAGGGCTCGTTAGCTCCTGCTGTTTATGAAAGTTATTTGGAGACTGTGGGGGGGGGGCCACGTATCGGGGGTGCACCATGAAGACAGACCCGAGACAACGCAGCGAGCTACACCTCCAGCCTGAATCGATAGCCTTCATAAGGCCCCTGCAGAGGCATGGCACACCACTGGACCCCCTGCACACCACCAGACCCCTGCACGCCGGACTTAGCTGTGGTTAGCCGTACTTATCTTTCTGTTCTCCTCCGTTGGGATACCAAGACGTCAAAGGGTTCCAACAAGTTCAAGCTACACACACCGTTGATTTGTCAACAGAATCATCACTTCCGTGTGTCAGGGGGATAAAACACAGTACCCGCAAGGTATTTATGGACAACGGCAAAAGCTTGGTTTATTTAAGAAAATGTCACGCAAAAGTTTGCCATCCTTCTTGGACATCCTACATTGTTGCTCTTTCTTTATCATGTTGCGTACTACTTTTTCCCTTGTCGGGCTGCTATGAGGTCACGATGCTTACGTAGCTGCCAAGGCAATCACAATCCAATTTAAACCCCTCCCTACCATAAAGGTACTATCAGCGGTGGAAACGTGAGGCGTAATTGAGCTGGGCCACTGATGGAAACGCGCCATATGTTGGACCACAGTGGACTATCCACATGGAGCTGAACCACAGAGCTGTTCAGAGCCACAGTACTACTGCTGTTCCTGAATTGCCTGTTTTGTCACACAGTGTATACAATGTTAGTGATGGTAACCTGATATCAAGTATTAAAATGCTGTTCGGCTTATGTTCAGGATAAGCATTACAACATGCAACATTCTGCAGTCAGTTTGGACCACAAAAACATTTAATGTTTCTCCATTGAAATATTGTGAAATATTGTAATTTTTACCTTCAAATAAAACTTGTAACACAAAATTAGCAATTGCTAATCATGTTAAATGGTTCTCTGTGATATATTTCGCTATGTTATTGTTCTCCTGCTGTCAAGGCACAACTGTATGTTTTTTATGGATTCGATAAATTTTCATGAATTTGTTTTTGTACCTAGTTTTTTTAAAAACCAGAAGGAAATAACATTTACACACCTTCGGAAACACCGCTCATAAATTAGTAACAGCGTGAGAATGCGAGCGACCACCTTGTCTAATCAGGACACATTTTTGGCTATGAGCAGATATTTCTGTTATGAACCGTAACAATCAGTAGGTCGTTTTATTCTATTCCCAGACTTGACATCTCACGCCATGCTGCCACTTCAAATCAGAGTTTTTGTCTCTAAAAAGGCAAACTTTGAGACAGTAAAAAGTTGATGAAGTCACCAATGAAGGTCCCCTCCACCTCCTCCACCTCCTTGGGGATTAAAGGAAGGTTCTGTAGTTTGGGGATTAAAGGAAGGTTCTGTAGTTTGGGGATTAAAGGAAGGTTCTGTACTTTGGGGATTAAAGGAAGGTTCTGTAGTTTGGGGATAAGGGAAGGTCCTGTAGTTTGGGGATTAAAGGAAGGTTCTCTAGTTTGGGGATTAAAGGAAGGTTCGCTAGTTGGCGGATTAAAGGAAGGTTCTCTAGTTTGGGGATTAAAGGAAGGTTCTCTAGTTTGGTGATTAAAGGAAGGTTCTGTAGTTTGGGGATTCTAGGAAGGTTTTTGTGTATAGATATATATAGTTATATATATATTAGTGCTGCCAGTTTAACACGTTAACGCAAACCAATTTTAACGGCGTTAATTTTTTTATTGCGGGATTAACGCTCTTTTGGTTTGGCAAACATTGTCGTTTTTTCAACGTTTTTTCAACTGTCTAACAACAACTAGTCACGTTAGAAAAACTAAAACACCATACCGGATCTAGCTACAACGGAAACAAAAACTTGTTGGGGCAAGCAAGGATACGGAGCGGGTGAAAAACTCCTTAAAAGTGTGTGTGTGTGTTTGTGTGTCACTCTGTTCGAGCCTGCAGGAGAGTTCAATGATGTCATTAGCTGTTACGTCTTTCTGTCCAACCCTAGTTCAAGGCCCACCTGGGCTGTACCACTTTGGGAGGGGCCCGTCAGTTTCTCCCCTCTAGACAAAATCGACTTTGCTGCGACGTTGACAGTTTTTGAGTGTTGCGCAGTGAGTGAGAGGTTGCGGGCGCACAGCTCAGGCTGCCGGACGGCGCTGCAAGGAACTTTTATAAACGCAATATTGTTATCCCGCAGTAATCAGCCCGACAGCCCCGAAAAGTTAACAGCCCACCGGGAATTCTCCCGACTCTCCCGATTACAACTCCGCCACCGTGTGTGTGTGTGTGTGTGTGTGTGTGGGCGTTATTCGATAGCCTGGTAATGTGTATAGGCCCTCGTACGGTAGGAATATTCACACTGGTTTAAATAATAAATGTTATATTATTTCCCATCTTTGCTAAGCAAGAGTTTTGTTCGAAAGTTCAGTGATTGAAAGAAATAAAAGCTTGGGCTATTGAAGTTTTACGGTAGGCCTACCACTGTAATGCACCTACCCGCAGTGGTGGGTAGAGTACTGAAAATCTATACTCAAGTAAAAGCTAAATTACCTCCTTCAAAATCTACTTTAGTAAAAGTAAATATTCCAATTTGAAAACCTACTTGAGTAAGAGTAAAAAAGTACTTTGTTTTAAAGTTACTCAATTTACAAGTTACTTTACATTTTTGTATTGGAGTGCTTGGATCAGTGAAAAAGACATAACGTGTTAGAATCAGTAGCGTGCGGTGCCCCTTCATTTCGGTGTGGCAGAAACTACTGGCGTATGACCACATCCACAATTTATATATATTTTTTACATATATTTTGAGCTACATTAAAACATGTTAACTAAACTAATTGTGAGTAAGAATTAAAATTAACTAATAGCCTAATGTTACTGCACGCTTTTGAGGGAAGTTATTTCTTCCATATTTTATTTTAACAACAGGCTTAGCGAGTGCATTGCAAATACATGAAAAGTAGAAACACAAGTCATCAATCGACCTTCGATTTGGAACTTGGCCCGACAATGTGTGCAAATCTCTTAATAACAACACTTTTGAAATCAGATATTTCTCAATAACAGCTGTTTAAATCAGGTATGAAATCAGGTATGCAATTTGAATACCTGCTGAAATAAATAAATAAATAAATAGTCTTCAATGCCGAAAGATACAGGCGGAGTAATTCGATTTTAAACAACAACAGTCCTAGAATATTACCATGGGGCAGACTACTTTACGACCATATGGGCGTCTTGTAGCGCTGATTGCAATTCTTATTGCAGCCTGCAGGGTTATGCGAGAAACATAGGAGGGACGCGGTCGTTGAGCTCCGCCGCCCCACATTGCATGACACGTTAAACTCAACTAGAATCGCCACCATCAATTTGATATCAACAGACCAAAAATAGTCGGAAAGTCTACAGAAACTGTAGATAGTTAATGTGACAATCACATTATTAAAAATAAACTTGGAGCAATGATTTACTGAGGAACTATTTTTTTTGGGAGCATGCTTTTGCAGGGAGTTCGCCGCCCCACCTGCCTATATGGACGGCACGCGGCTGGTTAGAATACGTGAGTGAGTGAGGGAGAGAAAGAGATGCACTCCTAAAACATTTCTTCACAAGTTGTACAACAAAAGCAATATGTACAACAAAAAATGTAATTACATTTCAAACAAATTTGCATTAAGCTCTGTGCATGTGACAAAAGGCAAGAGCTTTGTAGGAACACAACCAATTAAACACAAACGAGACTGACTTGGTTGGCTGATTGAGCAATCAGATTTATCCAGCCTAAGCACATAGCATGCACGCACACTCACAGAGCCAGACACGACAATGACGAACAAGTTTGTGAGTGGTCTGCAGAATACAGTGTAACATAGTTTCTTCAGAATTATATAAACTATAGCCTACGTGGACCGTAACTCCGCACCCCCCGGCAAAAATATCTTCCTGCGCGTCTGCATCCATGCGTTTCTAGTCCTCAGTCCCAACGTAACGGTCGACTCACGTTGCAACCTAGGGAAAGCGCGTCGCTAACGTGTACGCTTGTATTACAGTCAACGAAGATAATGTTTTTATCAAAATACTCATTTTAATGAAAGCACAATGGAAAATGTAATTGAGTAAAGAGTAGAATTCTAAATCAAATATTTACTCGAGTAAGAGTAAAATTACAGACTTAAAAAAGGAACGTGAAAAGTACACGTCACCCGAAAAATTTACTTTTTTACTCATTTGCGTTACTTGTAATGCATTACTACCCACCACTGTCTACCCGATGTCAAGTGGACCGGGTTGAATTCACTCTTCATATATCAATCTTACCAAATATATTTTATTGCTGTCCTTCTCAACACTCTCTGATCTTACTAAAATGCTAGCAGCACGAAATCAAGGGATAATTAGAATAGAAAAAAATGTGACATTAATCGCGATTAATCGCAAGATAACTATGACATTGATGCAATTAATCGTGATTAAATATTTTAATCGATTGACAGCACTAATATATATATATAAATGTATGTATAGTTATATATATATATCGATGTTGAAAGTATGGAAGAAATTAACCCCACAAGCTATGATTATTATTAGGCCTATATATCATATAGATACATTAATGGTGGAAAGTAGCTGATCACCTCTCCCCTATAAGTTAGGTTTGACACGGCGCCAGGGAGGTTCACTCTGTTCCTATCTTGTGTGCTGCCACATGCAGGGTCCAAGGGTAAGGATGCACAGACAAAAATATGCTGACATGCACACACGTACACCATCGCACTGTATGCATAGGGATCAATGGTTGTTCAAGGTAAAGCTCTGACCTGGAAAAATATGTTATGTAAATCAACATTTTATGTTAGTCTGACTTTATATTATGTAAGGATTGGGTATATAAGGAGCAGGACGAGAATCATTCGGCAGTGTCTTTGCAAACCTCACTCGGCTTCGTGTTTGCTTGTTCGCGGGTGACAATAAAGTCTTCTGTCATGCTTGATCCGGACTCCTCGATTCCTCAAGCTCTCTTAGTTTAGTTGAAGTGATAGAATTTGGTTATTTTCTGCCACAAAAGCGCCATGCCTTGATAGATGATAAACCTTCATTTCTGTTGCATGCTGGTTCCTGTAGTTCCCCTGGACTACAGTTGCTGTCCCCAGATGAAGGCTGTGTATGGCCCGCTGTCCTGTGGTGTGGGGGCTCACCTCAGCACTGCATGCGCCTCACATCACCATTCTAATTCACCTTGTCTTACTACATGTTACGGAACGATAGACATCTCGCTTGGCTCAAACTAAAATCATTTTCGAATGGATCATCTAGATAATTGAAACAAAAAGGCCACACAGCCCCAGTTGAGCAAGATGCCACTGATGTCCCACAGAGAGAGAGAGCGAGCGAGAAGACGAGAGAGAGAGAGGAAGAGAGAGAGAGGAAGAGAGGAATAGCAGAGGCTAGAGGGAGGCTGTTACTGTGTGTGATTGTGTGTGGGTGTTTTGTGGGTGTGTGTAAGTGTATGTGTGTGATTGTGTGAATGTGTGTGCGTGTGTGATTGTGCAGGGGGATGGGGGGTCTGCGTGGGCCAGCAAGGGGGCTACAGATCTAGGGTGTTCTGATGAGTTTGTTTGGAGCCCAGCTGTGTGTTTGCCTGTGACTCCTAAAATCCATTTGAAATCTGCTGGGGGTCAGCCCCCCCCCCCCCCCCCCCCCCCCGCGGGAGGTAGGAGGTGACCCGCCCCAGCATCATCTTCTCCACAGAGCGGGAGGTTGGAGGCAATCAGGCTCTGCGGGCGGAGGCCTGGAGAGCCCTAAAGCACCACCCAGCGGGCCGGGACCCCGGGGGGCCGGCGGCTCTGAGCTGGGGGCCTTACATATGACAGGGCCCGTGTCTCTGGGATCCCAGCCCCTGATTGGGTCCTTAGGGGTCAGGTATTGAGAGGCTTCAGGGTCATCCTGAGGTCCCCGAGTTACAAGTTCAGGCGTAGTGGAGAGCAGCCGTCGTATTCAGACAAACTAAAACCTTTACTGAAACAATGTTCTTTTTTATTAGACAGAGGCCAGGAAAAGACTTTTGGAACGTTGGTATTCTCTGAGTCTAAATGGTACTGCTGTGTATAAGGTTTCCATGGTTATAAGCTTTAACTTAGTTTAGAGTCATGTTGGCCGAATAGCTGCATAGGCTGTAATGCTGGTATAAGTTTAGCTTCACTTAGTTTAGAGTCATGTTGGGCTAGATTAATGTTGGTATGAATGGGAGGTGCTTTCCAGTCGTTTAATCCTGTGTTTCTCTGTGTAGCGGAGGCTGGACGACACACATGCCCGGACTCCAACACTTGGTAGAAACAAATGTTCAGATCATTGTGAGCGATGTGTGGACAGGTCTCTGATGGGCCGGTGCGCCGTGCTCCTGATTATCGGCGGCCCTGTTGGCTAACGCCCCGTTTCCTTGGCCAGTCCTTGAGCCATCCGAGGGACGGGTTGACAGGTGACTGATCCGGACGGGCCAATCAGTGCCACCTGCTGTGCGCGACAGGCACTCTTTTTTAAAGCCAATGATTTGCCAGCGGCTGCGGCCCCGCCCGCCCCCCCCCCCCCGTCTGGGGGACTCTGGGTAAGATGACCAGGTTCTGACAACACTTCAGTTCACGGGTCGCCAAGCATGTCAGTGTAATGGAGACAGGTTGAGGGAGCCCGTTTAGTTTGACGGTTTCCTCTTAATGCCGCCTGCCTGCGAGCTCTGATCCACACGGCACACCGCACATACAGATCCACTCCAGCCCGCTCGCTCTGCATGTCAATTACCTCCTGGAGACGCTCTGAGGGGAGCCAGGCTCATAGCCAATTAGAATGGTGTTAGGCTTGCAGTAGAAAATGATCCAATTGCAGACAGAAGGCTTGGTTTCAACAACTTTCTCTGAGTTTATTTCCATCAAGGCACAGGTAACATACTGGCACAGGTAACATACTGATGGGCACACTGAGCTTAAATACCATAGATAGTGTATAAAATGGATGTAGCATCCGGGCAGACCTCAGTTATTCCAATGCATCCAATTCTCTTGGTTTATGCGCGTCGCCATCTTAGTTTGACTCGTCATAGTTTGACTCCGCCTCATTTCCTTTAACCAAAAAAGGGCATTAATCTCCCGCCGGCAGGAGATACCCCCATCTAGGTGACGTACACCGAATTAGCAACATTAGGTGAGGTGAGAGTCAGCGGCTAGCTGTCACTCAAGAGGCCACACCCCCTATTTATTCATACATTTTAACCTCCAATAAAATAAAAACTAGCATCCTAAATAAAATGCACCCCCCTCAGTGCAGTGTTAATTTCGTTAACGAAAAATATGACGAAAAATGTTCATCAACAACCTTTATTCCATGACTAAGACGAGACGTTGACGAGCAAAAAACAGATCTTTGAGAATAAAAACTATGACGAAATGTAAGTTTTGTTTTCGTTGACGAGACGAAACAGGACTAAAATGTTTGTGGTGTGCTATTTGGACATTCAAAATGCACAATATTTTCCAATCATTACCCTCCCGTAAGGTTCTTATGCAACTGTTCACTCCTCCAGTAAATAGGACGGACCTTAGCTACGACTAGGCAACGGGAGGTATAGTCCACTCAGCTATGAGCTAACGTTATGCATTGTAGATAATTATAATTCGAAATTCGTCCCAGCTTTTATACCACAGATACACTAGGGTCTATAGCATATAACCGCATTGTCTGATTAATTCATTTTTCACAATTTACCGGCTCTCGTTTTGAAGAAAATCACTCCGCCATTCGTTTCAATGGGAATCGCCACGGTCTATACTTTCAACATAAGGTGTATTTTGAAATTCGTCCCAGCCTTCATACCCAAGATACTATAGGGTCTATAGCATATAACGCGTTTTCTGATTACAGTTTAATGCATTTTTCACAATTTACCAGCTATCGTTTTGAAGGCTGAACAGACAAGAGTACTAAAGCGTGACGTCACGTTTTCATAGCATCCGATTTTCGGTTCTACACAAACCAAATTAACAAGGGAAAATCCTATGCCACACAAACCTTTTATAGAAAAGAAAAAAAAAATTGAGAATTGATTTGTGAGTTTGCTTTACCAATGATGTAAGTAATATTGAGAAAAGATTGCCTTCATATAAAAAAAAACTAAAATAAACTAAGGTTTACGAACTTTTCCTTTTAATACTCCAGGGGCCTCATTACAGAAAGAATCCTAACTTCTCATCCTAATTTAAGTTAGGGACTCAAAGATAGGAAAAATCCTAATTTCCTATTACAGAAGCAGTTCCTAACCTGTTGGCCATTTCCTATCTTATTTTTGGCATCCTATCTTATCTTAATTTAGGTAGTCCTAACTGTTCTTTCAACAGATTTTTCGATCGGCAATCGTCAGGTTATGTCTCTTTCTGCACTCAGAGTGTGCATGAGATTGATAGAATGAGTTACTTTTAACGTTAAAAGAGACTGACTGAGGATCTTTCTTAATGACGGCACGCTAGTAGCATTAGTACTACGTCATGGCGGGTATTGGTACAGAGAACAAGAAGAGGTAGTAATAAAGTAGTAAAGTAATTCTTCCACCAAATTCAAAATTAAATGTCTTTGCAGGCGATAAAATGAAATTAAAATACAAATGTAACAAATCATTATGCGGTCGCGGTACCCTTTTAGCCATCACATTTCTGTTGTGATCTTCCTCGTCTTCATTGTCAGACCTACTAGCAGCTACCATTTTCTTCTGTTATTGACAGTTATTTTGAATTTAGGACAGGGTTGGCCACCTAACTTAGGGATCCTAACTTAAGAAATTCCTAACTTAGGATAGTTCTGTAATTGCTAAATTCCTATCTTAAGATAAGATAGGATTTCTTCCTAAGTTAAGTTAGGACACCTCCTTCTGTAATATCAAAACTCCTTACTGCCTTCCTATCTCAAGATAGGATAGGATTTCAGAGTTAGGAAGTTTCTGTAATGAGGCCCCAGGGGAATACATGAACGCCTCAACATGTTTCGATTGGTAGTGATTTTCACCTCTTGAAATTGATTTATTTTATTTTCAAAAGAAAACAAATGTAAGCAATGGAGAACGCCATCTCTCTCTTGTTAAGAACTGAAAATCCGGTTGCCAGGACAACGTAACGTTTTCACTTTAGTACTCTATTTGAGTGGAACAACTTAGCAGGTGTCGATATATATGGGGTTAGCCTAATTGAACTAGTTTAAAAAGAGAAAACATTTTGACTAAAAGTAATGACTAAAAGTTGACTAAAATGTAAGGACTTTTCGTCGACTAAAACTAGACTAAAACTACAGAGGAAAACAATGACTAAAATGTGATTAAATCTAATAAGCATTTTCGTCAAAAGACTAAGACTTAATCTAAAATAGCTGACAAAATTAACACTGCCTCAGTGTTTTCATGGAGATATGAACTAAACATACTGACTAGAATGTTTTTTTGGACCAGGCTGTACATAAGTTTAATAAGACTGTGAAAACGGCCTGTTTAACATGTGAGTCAACGAAGAATTGCTCCCTTTTGGTACCACCTCGTAGTGGCCACCCGGTGCTACTGCAATGTTTGTCACTTCCGCATTGGATGCTCGCTGTGGTGGGGGCTTGTTAAATACCCACAAACCAATCAACACACATTAGCAACAGGTGTGTTCACAAAGAGGCAGCAATTCAAATCAAGACAGGAGTAGCAGTGTGGAGTCAAAAGTACATGGCAATCCCAAACAAACAGAAAAGCACATGACACCACCAACTGACCTACAAAATGTAAATAAAAGCACAATTTGCCAAAAAAACTGGAACTTAAATATCAGGATCCCTTACAGTACCCCCCCTCCTACGGACGCTTCCTGGCATCTTAACTGGGGGAACTGGATGTTTCTCGAGAAGGTCTTTAATGAGCGAACGGTCAAAAAATGTCACGAGCTGGAACCCAGCACCTTTCTTCTGGACCGTAACCCTCCCAGTACACTAGGAACTGGAGGTCGCGGCTCCCGGCGACGGACCTCTAAGAGCTGTTGAACAGTGAAGGTCTCTGAGCCATCAATGACTCGTGGTAAAGGAGGGGGCTTGGGGGCGGGGCAGAGCTGGCTACAGACAAAGGGCTTAACCCTGGAGATATGGAAGGTGGGATGGAACGTTACCGAAGGTGGGATGGAAGGTAAGCCGTCCACGAGCCGGGCATATCAAACTGTTTATTGCCCGGCCTCTCGGTGATTATTCCTTACTTATACCACGGTCTGCGGGAATACTCGATTCTGATTGGATGCAGGGTGTGCATTAACTCCTGATATACGGACACCTGGACAAGTAGTTCCGTCAAATTGTCTGTTTACCGTTCTCAATTAATGCGCTAGCTGGCGTATCGTCTCTAAAATAGTAGTAACCATAGCAACGGGAAACAAAACAAAGCTCAGCAGACTATAATACCTCCCGCTACCTCCCGTTCTAAAGTCGTAGCTATGGTCCGTCCTAATTACTGGAGGAGTGAACAACGTTTCCGTTGCATGAGAACCCAACGGGCGTGTAATGGTGGTTCCGGGTATTAGTCGGACCCTCAGGCGTAACCAGGGAAACAAATGTATGTTTTGTGGAAAACTTTATATTCAGATTGTAAAACGCATGAAAATATAAATTAATGGTCTTAATTTGGTCACCGTTGGTAAGTGACCGTGGTATAAGCGGGATAATGCCCTTCGAGGTGTCCATTATCAGGAATTAATGGAATTTGCGGAGGCAACCGTCCTCCGCTTCGCGTCGGACGGTTCACGCCACCACGTCGTCCATTGATTCCTGATAATGGACACCTCGTCGGGCATTATCCCTTACCTATTACACGGCTCTTCTCAATGCTGTAGACTACATTCGTATTCGGTTGCTAAGCGACGTCAACTACTTTGGCGAATTATTTCTCTGCTGATCAACGCTACGAATGATAACAAATACATTGGAAAAAGACACACTGTGTGAAGTTATTTTTTCGATTTGGCAAGTAGCCATTACTAATAGTACCAAAACCAATACTCTTTGGCTGGGATGATGAGGCATCAGACTATGAAGGTATTATTGTAGCAAAAGTCTTTAGCACCTGTAACTGCAGAATTTGAATGCGTACACTAAAGTCACAGTAAATTTGAAGTCGTATATATTTATTTTGCATGTGTAGGCCTACTCTAAAGTCACAAATGTGTAACAGTACATTTGTAGTCGTAAAAAAAATATATATATTTTTTATACCATTGTAAACACAAAATAGGGTATACGGGTACGCTAATCTGTGTTACAGGTGCACAAATACTTTTGCTACAATTATTGCAGCGCAGTTGGTGCAAAACACATTCGCACACCCGTGTTTCATAATCTGAGAACATGCCCAAAAGGTGTGCATTCGTAAACCCAAATTTGAACAAATGCATCAGAAGTTGCACATCTGTGAACGCTATGTTAATTCAGCATTTTAATGAGCGAGCACAAAACCATTTTACAACTGCTCGAATCTGCTCCTGCAAGTCTCAGCTGTGGGGTTTTTTGCAGGTTGTTTTGCAACACCCCTAGGTGGTAAATGTGTAGCAAAAGTATTCGTATCCGTAGATGACAGAGCGTCCGTGAGCGTGACAAAATAGTCCCGCCCATAATTTCCTACTCCAATGAAAATCGCCGGCAGGGATGCATTTCTCAAATTACAGTGACGGCTGGTGGTGATTTTGGGTGGGTGGGCTAAAGAATGCATTACATTTATCAATACTTCACAGGGCTGCAGACGCCATGAGGTCACCTTTATATCTCTGTTCATAACTTTCATATAATGTGAATGATTTTTAAACAAGATTAAGGTGTAGAGAAAGGCATGTCTTTATTTGAAGCACAATTATAAATAAAAAGGAAAATATGGTGTTTTAAGTGCTTCACTGAGCTGAAATTGAACATTTCGAACTAAACCATTAAGCAAAATAAAACTTTTTTTGTGCTTAAAGTATTACACAATTAAAATGTTGACTGGTCTCCCTTTGCGCAAAATGCGGCTGTAGACGATCACACACGCTTTGGTATAGACGTCTGTGTCGCCGTCAATCATGAAGGACATGTTATAGGCCTACATGTCCTTCCTGATAGATGTGGCGTTTCCGACGTCCGCAGCTGTCTTTTGCTTCAAGGTGTCGCCCATTAGGCCTACTGCAATGAATTGTGCACATTCCATCTCATTGCTATATGTCGGGTTGATGTTTAATCCATTTCTCTTCATGAGAATAATTTCGGATTTAAATTGAGAATGGCAACTCCTCTTTGGCAATGTTGTATGCAACATTAAATGAGATCATTTCCTTAGAGAACCTTATTGTTACTGCCTGTCGCTGAAATGCAGCTTGGAGAGGGGCCACTATCTCTACACACTTGTCACGTCATGTTGGGTTATTTAGACAGCTTTTTAAATGTTTCGATACGAAACGTAGTTGACCCGCTTACAAATGCACTATTACCGGCCATATTCTGACCGCACTCCTGACAGTAAATCTGTACATCGTTTGGTTGATGTGTCCCCAATCTTTTCACTTCCAATTTTTCCTCCAAAGACATTAAAGAAAACCGATTAGAAAGTAAATAATCCACTTCATTCATTTTCATGCTAACGCCCGCCATACTGCACTTGCGCTACTGTGCTGTGATTAGTCGAAGGTCACTGTACTGTAGGGTGACCAGATTTGAGTTTGTAAAAAAGAGGACACTTCGTCGCGGGGGGGGGGGGATTTTTTGAGCTGTCACCGAATCTGGGAAAATCGTAGCTGTTGTGATGCTTTATAGTGTGAAAAGCAAGGTTACCCTCTGCAGCCGTAACAGAAGTGTCGGTTTTACTCACAAAAAAGTCGGTCACTTTACTCGATGAGCTCTCTCCTCTTGCTGCAGTTTTGTGTTTTGTAGAGTGCACGTGAGCTTCCAAATCGCTGCCACCTTTATTTGCCACTGACACGAAAGTGCCTGCTCTGCATGTCATGCACTCAGCTTCCGAAGCATCACGGCCGAGGCGAAAACATGGGTATTTTTTCTTTAGTTCGTCCGTGAACTTACATTTACGTTTAGGCATGGCTGCAGATGTAATGTGCTGTTGTAAACAGAGTGGAAGCGGCAAGGTGCTCAATGTTGCCAGATTGGAAATGGCAAAGTAACGTACCAAAGGCTCAAAATGGTCGTATTTGGAGGATAATTATCGTGGCTCTGGCTACCCTGAGATCGGTCGCCCAATGACAGACTCTCTCAACAGTCAGCTCGCGCAAGAAGGTGGAACGTAAACCATTTCCAGAACTTGGAAGGCCGTAATAACCATAGACATATACAATGGTAATAACTAGTGGGTTATGTGAAAGACCCAGAAACACAAATATGCGACGAGGCAAAAAAATAAATAATAATAATAATAACAATAATATATTTTTTTTTTTTTTGCGACGAGGCAAAATACCGGACGTTTTTGGAATCCCTGCCGGACGCATTTTTTAGGTCTCGAAAAGAGGACATGTCCGGGAAAAAGAGGACGTCTGGTCACCCTGTAGCTACTGTGCTAGGTCAGACTTTGGGCTAAACTAATTTAGCCCAAATGGGAAGCATATGAAGGGGGCGTGTCAGGGCACCTGTCAATCAAACGTCAATGGAAGCTTACGCTACTGCGCTTGGGCTGAATACATTTAGCCCATTCACAGGAAAAAAACGAAGATGTATCCTGGGTTTTTCTTTCACTTTTTGGTGCTGTTGCTCCTTTAGGTTCTACCAAAATTTAAAACAATATGTTCTAAGTTTTTAATAATATTTTTTTTATTTTCACTGTAAGAGGGCTTAGCCCTGTTAGCCCATTTATACCATCCGTCCCTGACTGGGACCCATCGCGTGCCAGCCATGGAGCTATAAAGATCGCATCATTCGTTTCTTTCTGGAGAAGTGAAGAGGGCGTCCTACTGAACGGAGATGGGTATCCTACATTATGTTAAATGAAATGACTTAGTTCAAGTGAATTCCCCCCAAAGTATTTCATTAACATGCCGCAAATGTCCTTCAATATATTTTAATGGTCGCCATAACATAAATTCAGAAATGTTAATGCAATACTTTGGGGAGAATTCACTTGAACTAAGTCATTTCATTTAACATAATGTAGGATACCCATCTCCGTTCAGTAGGACGCCCTCTTCACTTCTCCAGAAAGAAACGTATCCCGCGCTGAGTATGCTGCGATCTTTATAGCTCCATGGCTGGCACGCGGTGGGTCCCAGTGTAATTTGAGAAATGCATCCCTGCCGGCGATTTTCATTGGATTAGGAAATTATGGGCGGGACTATTTTGTCCCGCTCACGGACGCTCTGTCATCTACGGATACGAATACTTTTGCTACACATTTACCACCTAGGGGTGTTGCAAAACAACCTGCAAAAAACCCCACAGCTGAGACTTGCAGGAGCAGATTCGAGCAGTTGTAAAATGGTTTTGTGCTCGCTCATTAAAATGCTGAATTGACATAGCGTTCACAGATGTGCAACTTCTGATGCATTTGTTCAAATTTGGGTTTACGAATGCACACCTTTTGGGCATGTTCTCAGATTATGAAACACGGGTGTGCGAATGTGTTTTGCACCAACTGCGCCGCAATAATTGTGGCAAAAGGATTTGTGCATCTGTAACACAGATTAGCGTACTCGTAGACCCTATTTTGTGTTTACAATGGTATAAAAAAAAAAATAATAATTTTTTTACGACTACAAATGTACTGTTACACATTTGTGACTTTAGAGTACACATGCAAAATAAATATATACGACTTCAAATTTACTGTGACTTTAGTGTACGCATTCAAATTCTGCAGTTACAGGTGCTAAAGACTTTTGCTACAATAATACCTTCATATCAGACAATCAAGTCATTTTAGCCTGAATACGATAGGTAAGAAGCACCAGAGCAGGTTGCTAGTACCATGGACAGTATCAGAACGATAACCTGTTGGAACTAAATGGATGTGGTAGGCTACACCACGGGATGCATCTGCAGACCACTGCCACATAAATAAAGGTAAGACGCGATATTTATTGCTGGTCGGCTGTTTTAACTTGCAATTGATAATCGGTGGAGTCAGTCTCTTGTTAACACAAAGTGACTTTTGGTCATTCTTGCTTTGCTTGAATTCTGGAATAATTGTGGGGGGGAGTTCATGAGTTTTGGTCAGAATGTCTGATGTAGGCTAGTTTTGATGGAATGCGTGTTTTGAATTGAGAACAGCCAGCTCCTGATGTGATTCAGCGTGTGATACACCCTCAATCTTGACGACTTTTGAAGTGCTGTGTGTAGCCACACCTTTGGCCCTTCTGAACTTAAACACGCAGTTAAATTCATTTCCTAGCTCCTCTTGTTTATGTTGTTAGTGTAGCCATATCATGTCACGTCGTCAACATTGGATACATGGAGTTGAACATGGGTCATATGTCCGATGCTATTTTAAAACGTTTTCTTCATAAAACGTGCCAGACAGATTTTGAATACATTGTATTCCTTAGTAATTAGCTACATGGTTATGCCGTCTTTCAGGCACTAAAGAGAGAAAAAAGAGTGCATCCTCATTGTACCCAGCACTTCTAAAAATGCACTTCCAAATGCGTCTCTGTCCCCAGCACATTTCAAACCAAACTGACGCCCATGGTTGCAGCTCATGGCGGGTTGTCGGTTGTGACCAGTCAATGACCGCTTACACCTTCTGTTTATCCATCCCAATGGCCCCGGCAGGGATAACATACCCAAGGAAGGGAACAGAGCTGCGGTGGAACTCATACTTCTCTGCCATGAGTTGATTCTCGAGGAGGGGATGGAGAACATGGCGGACATGGTGAACATGGTCAGTAGGGGAGCGAGAAAAAATCGAAATGTCATCTATATAGGCAAAAACAAATTCGGTGAGTTCTGTAGTACAAAGTGAGGTTGAAAATATTTTTTAATAATGTGTGTGTGTGTGTGTGTGTGTGTGTGTGTCTTTAAGAGAACAGCCGCTGCGTGATTAAAAGTAGCTCAATAGAGCAATAGTATCTGTCTGCGTCCTGCAAGACGGAGTAACTTGTAGTAGGAGGCGTAACTTGTAGTCGGAGGAGGCGTAACTTGTAGTAGGAGGCGTAACTTGTAGTCGGAGGCGTAACTTGTAGTCGGAGGCATGTCTAGTACTTTTCTAAATCGCCTAATGTCACTTTTCCACCGCACATGTAGCTCGACTCGACTCGATACGGTAGCATCGAGTCTACTATTTGCGTTTTCCACCGCAAATAGTACCTCCTGGACGTGGGCGGGGTCGGCTGCGCGAAAGGGCCGTGACGTATTTTTGTACGCGACGCAAACAACACCTACGCAACCCACACATGGACAGAACCCACATAACAACAATGGAGGACATCGATAACATTACTATTATTAGCTGGCAAGTTGAAGAAGTGGAATATATTGGCTGCGGCGCTGCTATGGCTGTTACCAGCATGGTTGCCATGTCGCACTCGTGACTTCGTCACTCTCTGGCCAATCAGTGGCCGGCCGTCTGCCGACGTCACCTTTTAGCATCGGCTCAGCTCGCTTGGAACCTAGAGCGAGGCGGTACTAAAAAAAGCAGCCACTTCAGGTACCAGATACCATGTTTTCGCGGTGGAAACGCAAAAAATGCGAGCTGAGTCGAGTCGTGTCGAGCTGGTACCATGTAGTGGAAAAGCGGCATAAGTGATCTGTATGCAGCAGTGGTGTGGTGCGCGGGTACATAAGTGACCGCAACTCGGACCTCAAATATTAGGCCTTGTATAAAAAGAATGCACCCGACCCGCTCATTTAAAAAAATGCTCTTGATTAGCTTAATCTTGATATGCTCTTGATTAGCTTAATCATAGCCTTACTTGAAACTGACATCCCTGAGTCACATGCATTTAAGAAAAGAAGCCTATTACAATTTTACAATGACATGTAATGCATATAGCAGTTTAACGTGGGGAACCTGCTTAAATTTAGCCTACTTAATCCCTTTATACCTTTAACAAAAAGATTGCAGATTAATATTTCAAAGAATTAAAGGCAGCAGATTAATAATTCAAATAATTGTATAGAATACATATTGTTATTGATCGCATGCTGCATGTTTTCAAGGTCCTGCATGAGATAGAAAACAATGAATTAAAATATATGTTACTGATAGAAACAAGACAAGAACAATGTCCCTAACATGAGGATAGTTATGAGAAAGCCTTCATATTATAGTGTTCACATTACAAGCCCTCATTTTATATATATATGCCGGTCTTTTCCTCAGGTACCTCATCACTGTTGCACTGTGCATACTCGGGGCAGAAAGAAGCAAGCAACATCTACTAGCCTGTACAGTATAGAGTATTTTGTGACTGTTCAGTGTGCATCTCAAACGTGTGCATCGAACTAACTTCACAGAGGTGGCGAAAGCTGGGGTTTCTTCCAACGTTAAAACAGTAGGCCTAAGCGTTCGAACATTTCGTAAAGAATGTTAAACAGTATCACAACCACAATTAGTCTGCCCTAGTTCTAGAGTTCATTAAGCTTGTGAAAACAAAAAAAATCATTCTTGTTAATCCACTTCTTTTTACTTACCGACATGAATATCTGAAGATCCGACTTCAAGGAAGATCTCGTGTTAGCCGCGATTTAAGGCTTTTTTTTTACCACGAAAAGAGAAGATCTCGCGTGGACCGTGATTTAGAAAGGTACAAGTTACGCCTCCTAGTACAAGTTACACCTCCTTCTAGAAGTTACGCCTCCGTCTTGCAGGACACAGACAAAGTAGGGTCTGTCTGCGTCCTGCAAGACGGAGGCGTAACTTGTAGTAGGAGGCGTACGTCCACACCAGAAGCAAATTGAGCTACCAATTTGCCGGAAGTCATTCCCTTTCTATGGGCAAGAGCGACCAAAGCGACCAAAGCGACCAACGCTACCAGCGGCCAAAGTTGAGCGACCAGAGCGTCCAAAAAAAGTTGAAAACTGTTTAACTTTATGCAAATTACTATGACACGTTTCAGCGGCCAGACACTGACAGCCAATCGTAATGTAGACGCTCTTCGCTTGCGCGGATCCCAGGGAACACCGAACACCGGCACTTTGGTTCCTATACCTACTGTTTTGGTTCCTACTGACTACAAAATGTCGACGGAAAAATTTATCGCGGCTGTAACTGCCCCACACAGCAGGAGACTCCTAGGCGGATCCGCCTTCAAGTCGCCAAACCCGCGTAACTCTCATTCGTTTGGGCGCCGCCCAGAGGATCAGCTCCGCCTCCGAAAGTTCTACTGTCAAACAGCGGATCCTGAGCGGACCCATGTCGGATCCCTGGACGCGGACGCGCCTTTCACAGAGGATGGCTCCCCCCACTGTCAAACAGCGGATCCTGAGCGGACCCATTTCGGATACCTGGACGCAGACGCGCCTTTCACAGAGGATGGCTCCGCCCACTGTCAAAAAACGGATCCTGAGCGGACCCATTTCGGATACCTGGACGCGGACGCGCCTTTCACAGAGGATGGCTCCGCCCACTTATAACGGTTGAACTTAACAGCCATCGCTTAGACGCGTAAAGAACCGGAGAAGGTTTCTTTGCTTTTTCAACTTTGTGCTGAATCCTCTCGACTGAGTAAGTGCATTTATTAATTGAGATATTGCGACATTCACAGTAAACATTGGTGTGAGGGACCGGCGTGGTCGCCCCACGTATCTGGGATACGGCCAACTGGGAATTTCGAGTGTGGGTAAAAATGAGGGCAATGGACTGAGGACTAAGAAAAAGTGAAGTTTTAATGTCTCCAAAACATTCACAAAAAATAGAGCAACGTTTCAAATGAAAAGGAAATGACTCCATCCGTCAGCAAACATAAACTCAGGTAACATAACATATCATAGCCTAACCTAACCATACGTCTCTCGTACTGGCCTCACGTCAAGCCAGCACCACCTTCCGCCCCCAAACACCAAATGAGCAGCCCTTAAATAGGGAAATGCCAATTGGCCCAATCAAGGCCGTATGGGCCAGACCATTAGTTGGGGGGGAACATTCTTCACCTAAAGCTCTCTTACCATACTGCCCCCTACCGGGACGGAAGACCAACTTTACAACAGCCCAATCTAATATATCTATATATACACACAAACATAATAATAATACTAATTGCTCTAACGCGAGACAGTGAGAAGGGGGAGGATTTCACCTTCTCACATTTCCCACCACCTCTGGAGTTTCGCCAACAGGATGGCGAGACAAAAAGTCTGCCACAGTATTCTGCCTTCCCGCTCGGTACTGCACCGTGAAACGCAATGGATGCAGTGCCAAAAACCAGCGGGTGATGCAAGCATTTGAGTCCTTCATGCTACCCAGCCACTGTGAGGCGCGGTGATCCACAACGAAGGGGTCACGCCCCCTGTCTCCCCCTTAGCAGCCCCTGTTACACAATCACAGTAAAGGCCGCTTTACCAAGGGGATCAGTGGCATGACCCATGTTCATTGCCACATAGGCGCTGAGTGCTTTGCCGGCGTGGTAGGGTACTATAAAGACGGCCCAATCCTCTCTTGGCCAGCCAAAGCCATTGCTAACCTCACAAATGTCATGAGGTACTGCTCAAATGTCGTCATCCTCTTCCAGCCTGGGAATGGCCGCCCTGGGCCAGGTCAGAGGCACTACTGGTGCAGTTGCTGGTGCAGGTGCTGGTGCATGTGCCAATGCCGGAGCTGGTGCTGGATCTGGTGCAGATGAAGGCCTCCGGTCAGCCTCGACGTCCTCCCTGAGCTGGTTCAGCTGCATTTGGACACTCCTCCAGCGCTGCTCCTGCTTGGACACCTCCCGCTCGAAGAGCCTACACACTGCGGTAAGGTCCGACTCCTCAGGCGGGTCTCCGCCGGATGCCTGGTCCTCACCATGGCCGTCTTCCTCCTCCATCTCCAGTAGAACCCCTCGGGACAGCCTCTGCTCCATTCGTCGCCAGATTCGGCCTTGTCCTCGCTGTCCACCGAGTCCTCTCCTTCCCCCTCGTCTCTCCAGTTTCTCAGAAGCGTCGGAAAAAAAAAGATCCCACCACTGCCACCAAATGTGAGGGACCGGCGTGGTCGCCCCACGTATCTGGGATACGGCCAACTGGGAATTTCGAGTGTGGGCAAAAATGAGGGCAATGGACTGAGGACTAAGAAAAAGTGAAGTTTTAATGTCTCCAAAACATTCACAAAAAATAGAGCAACGTTTCAAATGAAAAGGAAATGACTCCATCCGTCAGCAAACATAAACTCAGGTAACATAACATAGCATAGCCTAACCTAACCATACTTCTCTCTCGTACTGGCCTCACGTCAAGCCAGCACCACCTTCCGCCCCCAAACACCAAATGAGCAGCCCTTAAATAGGGAAATGCCAATTGGCCCAATCAAGGCCGTATGGGCCAGACCATTAGTTGGGGGGGAACATTCTTCACCTAAAGCTCTCTTACCATACTGCCCCCTACCGGGACGGAAGACCAACTTTACAACAGCCCAATCTAATATATCTATATATACACACAAACACACAATAATAATAATAATAATGATAATACTAATTGCTCTAACGCGAGACAGTGAGAAGGGGGAGGATTTCACCTTCTCACAATTGGCCTTTGTGTTTTCATCGTGTAGGGGCTATGCTTATTGTATTGTAATGACTTTGTTTGATATTGAACTAGCAGTAGAACGGAGAAGTGATTGATCATGTGAGTCTGTATTTGATTTAAAATGCGATAGCAATTTCGGCAGACTATGTTATGTAAGGGACAATGTATAGAACGCCGGTCATTATGGGGAAAATGAGCCCCGTGTCGGTCTGGTCTGTTTTAATGCCAATATCCATTATCTACTCCTAGCCTATGCTAGCGGCATGTAGCTGCTCGCTTGCATGTTTGTAGGCAGGCACGATTGCATCATTTTAGCGTAGTCTCCACGAAAAGACCGTTGAATTTCAAATACATAATATACTCTGCGCGCGATCTGTTTTCGCGGTGCCCGTGGTTCCAGGGCTGCGATGCCCGCGTTGCCTGGGCCGCTGTCACGGTGCACGCGGTTCCCGGGCCATTCATTCATTCACGGGGCACGGCGGGAGGCGCGGGAGAAGCGGGAGTGGCGTGCCCGCGGTTCCCGGGACGTGGTGCCCGTGTTGCCTGGGCTGCTGTCACGGGCCCGCAGTTCCAGGGCCATTCATTCGTTCGCGGGGCACGGCGGGAGTCGGGGGAGACGCGGGAACGCCGTGGCCACGGCGTTCCCGCCTTTAGTCGGTTGTTGCTGCGTTTTATTATCCAGGTCCGAGGACGTTTCCTAGCGACACGCACGCACACGCCCCTTTTCCTCGGACGTCGAACTCGCCATCTCGGTTGAACTCATTTCACCGCCGGAAGATGTTAGGCTATATATAAGAATAAAAAGAACAAATATTTTTATTTCGATTGGTTTAACCGCCACCCGCCCGAATTTAATACAAATATTATTTGTCGTGTCATCCGCCTGATCCGCGGTTTAGCTGCGGAGTCCGCGGCTGCAACCGCCAACCGCGCACCTCCAATGCCCATACTGGTACAACTATAGCATGTTCATTCACTGATAATGCTTTAGCGCTAGGTTCTAGCTAAGTTTGCATTTTGGCAATTTTGGTCTCACAGTGTCCATTGCCCCTTTTCCATCCTCTTTGTAATGAAAATTAAGCTTAAACATTTATCACAGTCGTTTAAACAACGCCTGTTTGTGATTTCTTATGGTAGAATTATGGAACTTGGTCCCCATCATCTTCTATTTTGTGTTCTGCAGCTTCAACTTTTCTGCCATTGCCTCCTCTGCTGGGTTTGATTGATCAAGTAAGTCAACATTTCTGTTAATGGACACCTCGTCAGGCATTATCCCTTGCACTCTGTTTCAAATCAACAGATTGCATCTGCATTACCATCTTAGATTTTCTGCATACTCTACTGAAATTGTGACTTTCAAAATATCAAAATGTCCTCTACCTCTAGCTGACAGCCTACCATGGTTAACAAATCACAATAATTTAATAACAATTTCTGTCCCTTAGCACCTCACCATGGGGCAGGACCGCAACAACCGTTGCCAAATCAACTCCCTGCATTTAACATGCGGAGAGTTACTCAAGTTCAAGTTCAAGTGTTTTTATTTGTCACATACAATAAATTGAAGTGAAATGTTAAAGGGACAATGCTCCACACTGTGCAAAAATACATAAAAATATAAAATAAAATAAATTAGTTAATTTATTTAGATAAAATAAAAAATGTAAATAAAATCAAATTTAAAAATAAGGTGTTGAATTAAAAATTTGAATTCAAGTGTCTCACTGCCTGTGGATAAAAACTTCTCTTAAGTCTCTCAGTCCTTGAGTTAAGGCTTCGTAGGCGTCTACCCGACGGCAGCAGGGTGAAGAGGCTGGCATTGGGGTGTGTGTCATCCCTCCTGATGCTTTTTGCCCTCGACTCCACCCTCTTGTGGTAGATGTCCTTCACGTTGGGTAGGGACGCTCTGATAGTCCGCTCAGCTGAGCGCACCACCCTCTGTAGGTTGGCCTGGTCTTGAGCGGTACAGCTTCCGTACCATACGGAGATGCATCCTGTGAGGACGCTCTCCACGGCTGAGGAGTAGAAGGTCTTCAGGATGGAAGGGGAGACCTTGAATTTCCTCAGCCTCCGGAGGAAGTACAGTCGCTGCCTAGATGACTTTGTCACATGTTGTGTGTGGAGGGTCCAGGTTAGGTCTTCAGTGATGTGCACACCCAGGTACTTAAAACTAGGAACCCTCTCCACAGGCTCCCCGTTGATGATGAGGGGGGTGAACCCGCTGTCCTGCTTCCGCCGGAAGTCCACCACCATTTCCTTTGTCTTTTTTATATTTAGGGCCAAATTGTTGGACTGACACCACAGTGCCAGGTCTGCCACTTGGTTCTGGTAGGGCTGCTCGTTGTTATCAGAGATAAGACCCAGCTCCACAGTGTCGTCATAAGTGTAGATGTTGTACAGCAGCGGGCTCAGAACACAGCCCTGGGGGGAACCGATGTTGAGGGTCAGCGGCCCAGAGGTTACACCACCCTCCACTTTCACCACCTGGGGGCGGTCAGTAAGGAAGCTGAGCACCCAGTTGCACATTTGGGTGTTGATCCCCAGCGACCTCATCTTGTCGATCAGGCGGAGGGGGACTATGGTATTGAAAGCTGAACTGTAATCAATGAACAGCATCCTCACATAGTTCCCCCCCCCACCATCCAGATGAGTAAGAGTGGTGTTTAGCAGGTTGGAGATGGCATCGTCTCTGCTTCTGTTTGCTTTGTAAGCAAACTGGAGGGGGTCAAACGAGTTTGGCAGGGAGGTGCAGATGTAATTTTTCACCAGCCTTTCGAAACATTTCATCACTGCAGAGGTCAGGGCCACTGGACGGTAATCGTTCAAACATGATGGATTACTATTTTTGGGCACCGGTACAATGATAGACTTTTTAAAGCAAGATGGGACGACAGCTTGGGCCAGGGATGTATTAAAGATCATGGTGTACACTGGAGCTAGTTGGTCAGCACAGGATTTAAGGACCCTTTCAGGGATCTGGTCAGGCCCGGCAGCCTTTTTCCCATTTACCCCTTTGAACACCCTCCTCACATCACTCTCACTTACTATGAAGGGGGGTTTGGTGTTATTCCCAAACATGTCAGCCATGACTGCCATTGAGTTATGATCTTCACTCTCCATCTCAAACCGTGCAAAGAAAGTGTTGAGTTCATCAGCAAGGGAGGGGTCAGAGCTACACACCGAGCCGGCCTTGTTCTTAAAGTCTGTCATTATTCGCAGGCCCTTCCACACACTAGCGGGGTCACCAGCGATGAAGTCGGCTTCCACTTTGTCCTTATATCGGCACTTTGCAGCTTTTACGACCTTCCTTAGGCCATAAGCAGCCACTTTGTAGTCCAACATGTCCCCCGTAGTAATCCCAACATTATAGGCAGCAGTACGCGCTGAAAGTGCTGCCCTGACAGTTCCATCTACCCATGGCTTCTGATTTGGGAAAACTTTTATTTTGACTGATGGTATAATGTCATTTACCAGTAGGTGTATGTAGTTCCCGACCACTTCCGCAAACTCACTGACGTTGTCGGAGGACTCCCGGAACATTTCCCAGTCAGCGTTGTCAAGCGCGTCTTGCAGCAAGCCTTCTGATTGGTCATTCCAACGTTTTACTTCCTTAGTCACCACAGCTTCGTTAAGGATCTTTTGCTTGTATTTAGGGAGAAGGAAGATGGCAACGTGATCGGACTTTCCGAATGCAGGCAGGGGGATAGCCTTGTAGCTGTCCTTGAACGGAGTGTAGCAGTGATCCAAGGTGTTGTCTCCTCGCGTCGGGAAGTGGATATGCTGTTTAAATTCAGGCAGGCCCCGGGAAAGTTTGGCTTTGTTAAAATCACCGAGAACGATGATAGCAGCTGCCGGATGACGATGTTGTTGTTTGTTTATCACCTCCTGCAGCTCGGATATGGCAGTATCTGTGTTGGCTTGTGGGGGGATGTAAACCGCGGTGGTGATGATTGCGGTGAACTCACGGGGTAGATAGTGGGGGCGGCACATAATGGACAGATGTTCCTGATGGGGAGTACAGCCCTGGGAGAGAACGGTAATGTTCCTCGGATCACACCACTTGTTGTTAGTCATGAAACAAACTCCTCCACCCTTGGACTTTCCGGACTCTTCCGTTCTATCCATGCGAGCGATGGAGAAATGCTCGGCGGGTGTAACAGAGTGATCCGGGATAGATGGGGACAGCCAGGATTCGGTAAAACATAAAATGCTACAATCTCTGACGTCACGCTGGAAGGCAATCCTTGCTCTAATATCATCCATCTTATTCTCTAGAGACTGGACATTTGCTAGCAGAATACTGGGCAAAGGTGGATGGTTTGCCTTCCTCCTCAGTCTGTCCCGGATCCCCCCTCTTCTCCCTCTGTGTTTTGACCGTTTCCAGGGCTTGTCGCTATTACTATTATGACCGTCAGTTGGTCGGAGAATCTCAGCTGGAAACGCCGACTTGCTGTCAAAAGACGTGCTAACAAAAAATATGCCGCACTGATCCCTTATTTCTAAAAGCATTTGGTGATCATATGTGATCATACTAAAAGTCACATCAGTAAAAAAGATTAAATATAAAAAAAAATAGGTAAAAAGCACAGTCTAAACAGAGAGACCCTACCGGCGTCTGGACACAGCCGCGCCGTCACCATGGCGACCAACTCAAGGTAAGGACTGAACTCTGAAATATTAGTGAATAGAACGGTCCCATGTGTATTATCAGTCATGATTAACAGATGACTGATTGAATACAATTCTTTCCCCCTCTTGGACACCGCATGCCATCCTCCACTATGGGCCAGGAACCGCAGTCCCTCCTCATCTCCCTCCACCCCCGACATCAACCCTGAACCTGCGGCAAACAGAGGAGCCTTCTTCAAGCCCCGCCATCAGACCAACATGGCCAACCCAGTCGCCAAGAAAAAACGTTGACGGTGTACGTTCCCATGAACACTGGATACTTAGCATTTCAAAGTAAAATAGCGTGTGATACCAACAGTATCGACGCGTGCCGCTGTGGAGGCGGGTTTCGGGGTTTGGGTTTCACGGGTTTCGCGGCAAATTGTGGAGGGGGGGAGGTAGACTGTTGTTGACAGGGGAGGGGGGGGGGAAGACACGTTTGTTGAGGGGGGGGACACGCTCGACAACGAGAGTTGGTTTTTATTGAACGCTCGACAACGAGAGTTGGTTTTTATTGAACGAGACTTCAACACGGAACAGCTGCCCGAAACGATGGTCACGTCACTCTCGGTGACGGTGTCGACAACAATGAACACACGAACAATGAACATGTTAATAGAACAACACACAACCAAATAACATCCCGAACCCATCAACCCCACTTAATCCTAACAACAAAACAAGTTAACTAATGCCCCTTTTGTCAACTGACAACCCCAATTCCCAGAATCCCCCGCGGCTCCGAAACACGGCGTCCACACCCGTGGTCGAACGTTTTCTTTTCCATTCGAAATGAATGGGGGAATAGCACCAACAGGTGGCCATACGTTCTCCTAGCATTTGGTGAAATTGTTACGTAGCCTATATTAATCTTTATTATCTGAATGGGAAATGCAATATTTTAGGACAGATACACCATTAAACGCGTTTCTAATGACATTTCTAGCGAGAAATGTACATTTTTCTTACATAATCTTCAGTCAGTGAATTTGTATGATCTTTATTAATCTTTATTATCTGAATGGGAAATGCAATATTTTAGGACCGATTCACCATTAAACGTGTTTCTAATAACATTTCTAGCGAGAAATATACTTTTTACTTGCATAATCTTCAGTCAGTGATTGTGTCTGATCTTTAGTTTTATAGTTATTAGGAAGATTTTATCGGCTCGCTCGCATGTTTCAACGACATCAGGTTGTTAGGGACGCTGCTTTCGCAAAACTAGCAGCTCACGTGTTTCCTGCGTTTGTGTTATTAAACCGTTACTTTATGTAACTTTTAATGATATCATCTTGTTAGAAACACGTATATCTGAGAGCCAGCAGTCGCCAAAAGCATACGTTGACAGTGTACGTTTTCGTGAACACTGGATTACGTCGCATTTCAACATAAAATAGCGTGTTATACACACACACACACACACACACACACACACACACAATGCATATCGCTGCTAAATAAATAAATAAATACTAAGGCAGAATAAAGAAATTCATTCATTATCATTCAACTTCAACATTTGTTATTACAGTATCGAGTGTTGGAGGGATGACGTATGTTGGCCAACCCGGAAGTGAGCGTCGCCCTGGGTTCCCTTGACAAAAAGACAACAGATTTTTCCATTGGATTTTGGATTATTGCAGGGAGTGTTTCTCCGAATTTTCCATGCTACACAGAACGAAATGTAAACCCATGCAAATAAAGACTTCATGGTCATAATAATTTAAATATCGTTATTCTCCTCAGTGTGTAGGGTGGTATTCAATTTTTTTCAACGGGGCTGCATCCAGTCACTTGACCGTCATGGTTGCTTTGGTGGTTGCTATCGACCGCCCCCTCTAATCCTTACATGGCTCTAAAAACCACGCGGCAAAGGAGCTGCCGTCAATTGTGTTGTTTTTGTCGTAAACTGGGGTCCGACGGACCCCTGCAGTTTAGACTTCTTCTGTAACCTATTTTTGAAAGCAAAACACCAAGCTCATTGATTTAACGAGGCAGGGTTATTTGAAACAATTTATTAAATAAATATTAGGGAGGGGTCATTCCTTCTCCTGAGTTTGCTTCCTATTTATGTCTAGTGTACAACCCTACTGTCCACAAGCATCACCCCCCCCTCCCCATATGGATTTGGAGAATTGTTGCCACGTCCCAGTGGTGGAGGTATCATATATATGAAAGAGGGCATTCAATTATACTACAATGATCAATTAGGAGGCCGAAGCCCTGAAGGAAGTGATGAAATAGGTGACTGGGTCGACAACATTTAAGTAAGCTGTTACTTGAGGTCTCTTCTATATCAAAGGGGGTCTCAAAGGACGCATACGCTTCAACCTGTGGCTCCAGCCCTACAGGAAATGACTCAGCAAGTGCTCCATCTCGTTGCACCTGCACCCAGCGGCTCGCTTGCAAGATTTTGGCCTGAAGTTCTTCCCAGACCGACACCGTAGCCATCCAACCTGCATATCTGAGAATCAGGCCTCTCTTTAATAATGACAAAAAGTTATGAGAGAAATACACATTAACTTTTGTCTCATAAGCGGCGTGGTGCCGTCTCCTTTTGACCCCAGACTTCTGGGGGAATAGCTGAATCAATTCATTAGTCAATCAGAAGCATGTAAATATCTTCCCGGTGGCGTAAGAGGGCGAACAAGGTGTCCTTCAACATCTACACTTCCAGGCGATTGCAACAGTGCCACACATGAGCATATTCGAACATGTTTAATGGTAGTAATTAGCTGTCGAAATTGGAGGCCTTAATCAATAATGAGCAGCTATTGATTTGCTTCCCGATAGAAATTTGTGACAAATGACATGTTATTTAGCATCTACACGTTGAGCTGAGTCCAATGACAACAAGCATGACACTCTAGCAAATGGTAACATGTATTTTACATGGTACACCTAGGTCTAGGACATGATCTCGTGTAGCAAGAGGGCGAGCTTGATCTCATTGGACTCAGCTTAACGTGTAGATGCTAAATAACATGTAATTTGTCAAATATCTCCATCGGGAAGCAAATCTATAGCTGGTTATTATTGATAAAGGCCTCCAAAATCGACAGCTAATTACTACCCCGAAACATATTCAAATACCGTTGCAATCGCCTGGAAGTGTAGATGTCAAAGGACACCTTGTTTGCCCCGTTACGCCACCGGGAAGATATTTTCATACTTCTAATGGATTGATTCATATTTTAAGATCCTCGGAGTGAGACATTAAGCGGCTACAGCAGAAGTGTTGAGACGAAAGATGATATCAAGACATTTATAGAATATTCCCATTCACATTATGATTCTTCGTCATAACATCCGACCAAACATCCTTTACATTCACCGAGCGAAGATTATGAAAGTCCAGGCCCCCCCTTTCTGCACTCGGGGTCGACTGGACCAAGTTTCGGGCAGGAAGGGCCCTCCCTTCCTGCCCTCGGGGTCCAACCGGGCCAAGTTTCGGTGCGGGGGTCCCAGTTAGGCCCTAGAATATGGTATTCGAATTTCAGGGCGGTAGGACCTTCCTATCTCAAAAACTGTTTTCCACCACATTCTGAACCATTAGGTCTTGGAGGCCACACTTCTGAGGGGCTTTGTCCAAATGACAGTCCATTTGGGAAAACTTTTTTTCTCTATGGGCTAGAACTACAAATCTTGGATATGTCGTTCTCGGGGCCCCGGGAAATGTGTGTAAACATTTTAGCATCCCTAGCTATCTCGAAAAGGCCGGAAAAGGGGCGTGACCTCCAACAGTACAGTCAATGTACATAAGACAGAGGTTAGTTTCTAGGCCCCATTTTTTGCGGGATGGAGGTGTACATTTGTGGCTTAATGTGTGTAGACACAGCTGGCCTGTGGCCACGTCTTTGAAGTCTGGGGTCAAAAGGTCAAAAGGAGCCGGCACAACGCCGCTTATGAGACAAAAGTTAATGTGTATTTCTCTCATAACTTTTTGTCATTATTAAAGAGAGGCCTGATTCTCAGATATGCAGGTTGGATGGCTACGGTGTAGGTCTGGGAAGAACTTCAGGCCAAAATCTTGCAAGCGAGCCGCTGGGTGCAGGTGCAACGAGATGGAGCACTTGCTGAGTCATTTCCTGCAGGGCTGGAGCCACAGGTTGAAGCGTATCCGTCCTTTGAGACCCCCTTTGATATATAAGAGACCTCAAGTAACAGCTTACTTAAATGTTGTCGACCCAGTCACCTATTTCATCACTTCCTTTAGGGCTTCGGCCTCCTAATTGATCATTGTAGTATAATTGAATGCCCTCTTCCATATTTATGATACCTCGACCACTGGGACGTGGCAACAATTCTCCAAATCCATATGGGGAGGGCGGGGTGATGCTTGTGGACAGTAGGGTTGTACACTAGACATAAATAGGAAGCAAACTCAGGAGAAGGAATGACCCCTCACAAATATTTATTTAATAAATTGTTTCAAATAACCCTGCCTTGTTAAAGCTATACTGTACGATGTGAGAGAGCTAGCATGATTTGAAATTAGCTTCTCTTTGGAGTTCCGTTTAACTCCTCCCCCACCCTTCAGGACTCCCTGCCCCAACCCCTCGACACAGAGCCGTGCACGAGCGCTAATGCTGCTTACGGCTTACTTCAACGGCAACCATTGCGTCACTTTTCAGGCCATTCAACTCCCTCAGCTGTCGCCATCGCTGAAAAGCGATGTCGAGCATTCTCCAACTTTTTTTTTGTTGCTGCCTTTTCATTTTCTGTTTTTCCTTTTCTTGCCTTTTTAAAAGGATGAACCGGGGCAAGTAACGGTGGCAGTGGTAACTTCTGTTTTTTTTCTTCCATCGTGTTAACGTTGTAGGCTCACTAGGTCTAGTCCACTGTCATGAACTACTATGATAACAACGCTTTCTTTGCCCTCCGTGAACGCGCTCAGGCCGGCTCAGGCTCGTACACAGAGGGGAGAGAACGCGCAGGCTTGTGATTGGTTCTTTAGATTCGGGTACAATGTCTCCGATTGGTAAGCATTTTAACAGGTTTACAGCAGATACAGAATTCGTTTTTTTTTCCGCTTCTTTTTCATTGCCCATAAGTTATTTATTGCTGTCAGGATGTATAAACCAATTTCAACAACATATTAAAAAGTGCATATCACTGAAAATCGTACAATATGCCTTTAAATCAATGAGCTTGCTTTCAAAAATAGGTTATAGAAGAAGTCTAAACTGCAGGGGTCATCAGCATTCGATGCTCCGTCTATCATATAAGATGTCTATGGTTTTTAGAGCCATGTAAGGATTAGAGGGGGCGGTCGATAGCAACCACCATAGCAACCATGACGGTCAAGTGACTGGATGCAGCCCCGTTGAAAAAAATTGAATACCACCCTACACACTGAGGAGAATAATGATATTTAAATTATTATGAGCATGAAGTCTTTATTTGCATGGGTTTACATTTTGTTCTGTGTAGCATGGAAAATTCGGAGAAACACTCCCTGCAATAATCCAAAATCCAATGGAAAAATCTGTTGTCTTTTTGTCAAGGGAACCCAGGGCGACGCTCACTTCCGGGTTGGCCAACATACGTCATCCCTCCAACACTCGATACTGTAATAACACATGTTGAAGTTGAATGATAATGAATGAATTTATTCTTTATTCTGCCTTAGTATTTATTTATTTATTTAGCAGCGATATGCATTGTGTGTGTGTGTGTGTGTGTGTGTGTGTGTGTGTGTGTGTGTGTGTGTGTGTGTGTGTGTGTGTGTGTGTGTGTATAACACGCTATTTTATGTTGAAATGCGACGTAATCCAGTGTTCACGAAAACGTACACTGTCAACGTATGCTTTTGGCGACTGCTGGCTCTCAGATATACGTGTTTCTAACAAGATGATATCATTAAAAGTTACATAAAGTAACGGTTTAATAACACAAACGCAGGAAACACGTGAGCTGCTAGTTTAGCGAAAGCAGCGTCGTTGAAACATGCGAGCGAGCCGATAAAATCTTCCTAATAACTATAAAACTAAAGATCAGACACAATCACTGACTGAAGATTATGCAAATAAAAAGTATATTTCTCGCTAGAAGTGTTATTAGAAACACGTTTAATGGTGAATCGGTCCTAAAATACTGCATTTCCCATTCAGATAATAAAGATTAATAAAGATCATACACATTCACTGACTGATGATTATGTAAGGAAGATGTACATTTCTCGCTAGAAATGTCATTAGAAACGTGTTTAATGGTGTATCTGTCCTAAAATATTGCATTTCCCATTCAGATAATAAAGATTAATATAGGCTACGTAACAATTTCACCAAATGCTAGGAGAATGTATGGCCACCTGTTGGTGCTATTCCCCCATTCATTTCGAATGGAGAAGAAAACGTTCGACCACGGGTGTGGACGCCGTCAGTTGACAAAAGGGGCTTTTGTTAACTTGTTTTGTTGTTAGGATTAAGTGGGGTTGATGGGTTCGGGATGTTATTTATAATAATAATAATAATACATTTCATTTAGAGGCGCCTTTCAAGACACCCAAGGTCACCTTACAGAGCATATAGTCATCATACATTTTTTAAAAAACAAGACATTGTGGAAAAAATAAATAAATAAATAAATAAATAAACATAAGCAATAAGAAATAAATAAAACAAAAACAAAACAAAAAAACAAAACAATCAAAACAGTGATCAGTTAGACGTTGTGTGCGAGTTTGAACAGGTGAGTTTTGAGTTGTGACTTGAAGGTTGTAATGGTGTCTGACTGTTTTATGTGTGGGGGGAGGGAGTTCCAGAGCCTGGGTGCTGAACAGCTGAATGACCGGGCACCCATTGTAGTGAGTCGTGATGTGGGGATACATAGTAGTCCAGCAGAGGTTGAGCGGAGGGAGCGGGAGGGAGTGTATTCTTGGAGGAGGTCGCAGAGATAACTGGGGGCTAGGTTGTGGAGAGCTTTGTTCAAGTTCAAGTTCAAGTTTATTATTATAGCCATTTCAACAGTATATAAAATACAGTTGATAGGAATTTGTTTTGGTGTGCTCACATGTATTACACAGCAACATAACAACACAACATTACAAGACAGAAAGCCAAAACGGCACATAAATAACAAGGAGTACAACACTTAACACACATGAAAAACACACAATGCATGGTTCGCGGGGAATGACAGCAGTAAAGTACAGTACAGTGGTGCAAAAACTGCAAGTGAGGTAGACCATGAAGATCTTAAAGACCTTAAAGTGCTTAGTGCTTGTTCAAGTGGCGTATAGCTTGTGGATAGGTACTATCCCTAAAGCGTGTTGTTTTACTTGTGATGCTTCTGTACCTCCTCCCTGATGGTAAGAGTGTGAATAAGTGGTGTGCTTGATGAGAGGGGTCAGAGATGATCTTCCTAGTTTTCCTGGAAATTCTGGTGTCATAGTGCGAGCCTATGGTAGGCAGACTACAGCCAATGATTTTAGAGGCCCTGCGTACTACCCTCTCAAGCTGTTGTTTGTCCTGGCTGGTAGCACTACCATACCAGACCAGGAGGGAGAAGGTGAGCACGCTTTCGATGGCTGCACGATAAAAATGGGTCATGCCTGCCTGACTTACCCCAAACTTCCTCAGCTGACGGAGGAAGTATAACCTCTGATGGGATTTGGAAATAATAAGACTAATGTTGAGGTTCCATGATAGGGACTGGTGGATAGTGGTGCCTAAGAAGCGGAAGGAGGAGACCCACTCCACAACTTGGCCATTAATGGAGATAGGAAGGTGCTGGCCTGCCTTTTTCCTATAGTCAATGATGATTTCTTTGGTTTTGGTTGTATTTAGTATAAGGTTATTGTCTTCACACCACTGCACCAGCTGTTCAACCTCACTCCGGTAGGTAGATTCCTCCCCATCAGATATGAGGCCTATGACAGTGGTGTCATCTGCAAACTTTAACATTTTAACCGATGCAGAGTTTGATGTACAATTATTAGTGTACAGTGAAAATAATAGAGGTGACAAGACACACCCTTGTGGGGCGCCAGTGTTCAGAATCCTTGGTGATGAAACATTATTCTTGATTTTAACACACTGTTTCCTACTGGACAGGAAGTTTAAGATCCACTGACAAAGTACAGCATCAACTCCTGCAGCCAGGAGAAAATTGTACAGTCTGACAGGAATGATGGTGTTGAAAGTCGAGCTAAAATCAATGAACAGTACACGGGCATAGGTGGACTTAGTGTTCAGATGTTGCAGAATGAAATGTGTGCAAAGTGAAACTGCATCGTCCACTCCCCTATTAGCCCTGTAGGCAAATTGGTGAGGGTCTAGCGTGATGTACGTCAAGTACCTACAAACTAGGCGCTCAAGTACCTTCATAACAACAGAAGTAAGTGCCACAGGCCTATAGTCATTAAGACAGGTTATGTTTCTTTTCTTGGGCACTGGAATGATCATAGCGGATTTAAAACATGCAGGTACCGTTGCTGTGTTAAGAGACCAGTTGAAAATGTAAGTGAGTATGGAGGCAAGCTGGTCTGCACAGCTCTTTAGAGTAGCTGGTGTCACACCATCAGGCCCTGCTGCTTTATTGATTTTCTGATGCCGTAGCAGTCTACGGACATCATGCTCTGGGATGGAAAAGGTAGAGTGCCCATCCAACAGAGAATGTGGGAGAGAACTGTCTGGGCACCATTGTTCTCAAAACGGCAGAAAAAGTCATTAAGTCGCTCTGGCAGGGAGGAGTCACAGTCAAGAACGTGATGTTTTGTCTTGTAGTCAGTGATCGATCTTTGTAGGTGAGGAGTAGGGTTTTGTATTGGATACGGTAGTGTACTGGGAGCCAGTGAAGTTGAATGAGGACAGGGGTGATGTGGTCAGATGATTTGGTGCGGGTGATGATCCGGGCGGCTGAGTTCTGAATGATCTGCAGTCTGTTGATGAGTTTGGTGGGGAGTCCGGTGAGGAGGGCGTTGCAGTAGTCTATGCGTGATGTGACAAATGAGTGAACTAGGATTTCAGTGCTGGATTGGGTCAGTGATGGGCGGAGTCTGGCGATGTTGCGGAGGTGGAAGAATGCAGTCCGGGTGATGTTGTGAATATGGGGTGCGAATGAGAGGGTGTTGTCCAGGATGACGCCGAGGCTCTTGACTTTGGAGGAGAAGGGTACTGGGAATCCATCGATAATTATGAGTGGAGCTGGGGTGTGTTGTGATTTAGTGAGGGTGGATTTGGATCCGATGAGCAGGGCCTCGGTCTTGTTTCCATTGAGTTTCAGGAAGTTCCTGCTCAACCAGCTCCGGATCTCTTCCAGGCACGTGATGAGGGAGGTGGGGGGGATGGCAGCGGTGGGTTTGGTGGAGATGTAGACCTGTGTGTCGTCAGCGTAGCAGTGAAAATGGACCCCATGGTGACGGAGGAGTGTGCCCAGCGGGAGGAGGTAAGTGGTGAAGAGGAGTGGACCCAAGACTGACCCCTGGGGGACACCCAGTGAGACACCTGAACACCCAGACTTGTGGTTGCTTAGTTGAACAAATTGTTGACGGCCGGTGAGGTAGGATGTAAACCAGGAGAGTGCAGCACCAGTGATCCCAATACCAGCTAGGCGGTCAAGGAGCAGAGGGTGGGAGATGGTGTCGAATGCTGCGCTGAGATCGAGGAGGATGAGAATGGTGAGTAATCCAGAGTCGGCTGCAAGGAGGAGGTCGTTGGTGATTTTGACTAGGGCTGTTTCAGTGCTGTGTTTTGGACGGAAGCCAGATTGGAACGGTTCATGGAGATTGTTAATGTCGAGGTGGGACTGTAGTTGTGCGGCAACCACCCTTTCAAGTGTTTTGGAGATGAAAGGGAGATTGGAGATGGGCCGGTAATGGTTAAGGTCAGTTGGGTCAGCACCAGGTTTTTTCAGGATGGGAGTGATGGCAGCCAGCTTGAGAGTGGGGGGTACAGTACCAGTAGTGAGGGAGGAGTTAATTATGTTGGTGATCATGGGGGAGATGGACGGAAGACATGCTTTGACAAGGGAGGTGGGAAGAGGATCGAGCTGACAGGTGGTGGTTTTGGCTTTGCGGATGAGTTCTGAAACGGTCTGTTCTGTTACTAGGGTGAAGTCAGAGAGGCTGATGAGAGGTTGGCCAGAGGTGATCATCCAGGGTGGGTCATCAGAGGGGGTGCGAGATGAGGCCAGTTGTTGGTGAATGGTGTTGATTTTAGAGCTGAAGAAGTCAAGGAACGCAGTGCATTGGGTGGTGGAAATATCTGGAGGGAGAGATTTAGGAGGCTGAAGTAAGTGGTTGACTGTTGAGAAGAGGACTCTGCTGTTGCCTGTACCAGTGTTGATGAGGTTGGAGTAGTATGAGGTTTTGGCAGTGGTGAGGGCATTCTTGTAGTGATGGAGGTGGTCCGAATACATTTGGCGGTGTACAGTGAGTTGAGTCTTATTGTAGAGTCGCTCCAGTCGACGACCAGTGGCTTTGAGCTGGCGCAGATGAGGAGTGAACCAGGGAGCAGTGTGGGTGAATGAGACTGAGCGGGTTTTCAGGGGGGCCAGGGTGGTGAGGGAGGAGGAGAGGCAGTTATTGTAGTGAGTCACCAGGTCAGTCAGGGAGGAAGCTGGGGGAGGGTTGGGGTAGGAGCTGATCATGGTGGAGAGGTCTGTGGTGTTGATAAGTTTGATGTTTCTGAAGGAGATGGTCCGTTGTTCCTTGGTTTTGTGTAGTTGGGTATGAATGTCAAAAAGTACAGCTTTGTGGTCGGAGATGGGGAAATCAATGACAACAAGGTTAGTGGGAGTGATGTCAGTGCAGCAGATTAAATCCAGAATGTGACCTTTGTTATGGGTTGGGAGGTTGACATGTTGCGTAATGCCAAGACAGTCCAGAAGTGATGTGAAGTCATTAGCAAAAGTACAGGATGGGTTGTCAATGTGGATGTTGAAATCACCAAGGAGGATAACAGTGGGGGACATTGCACATACAGATGTAAGTAGTGATGAGAATTCATTGAGGAAAACGGTGGAGGGTTTTGGTGGTCTGTAAATGGTGACAATGATAGTGGGTTTGGGGCCTGAGAGTTTTACAGTTAGACATTCAAAGGAGGAGTGAAGGGGGACTGTGACAGTGGTGACTTTGATGTTATCACGATGGAGGAGAGCGAGGCCACCCCCCCTCCCATTAACCCGGGGTTTACTAATAAAATAAAAACCTGGTGGGACAGCTTCATTTAGATGGGAGAAGTCATTTGGTTGTTGCCAGGTCTCAGTGAGGCAGAGAATGTCTAGGCTCTGGTCAACAATAAAGTCATTTATCAAAAGGGCCTTATTACTGAGGGATCTGGTGTTCAGCAGACAGAGTTTCAGACAGGTGAGTGGAGTGTAGCAAATGTCCACCCATTTGGTTGTGTGTTGTTCTATGAACATGTTCATTGTTCGTGTGTTCATTGTTGTCGGCACCATCACCGAGAGTGACGTGACCATCGTTTCGGGCAGCTGTTCCGTGTTGAAGTCTCGTTCAATAAAAAACAACTCTCGTTGTCGAGCGTTCAATGAAAAACAACTCTCGTTGTCGAGCGTGTCCCCCCCCTCAACAAACGTGTCCCCCCCCCCCCCCCCCTCAGCAAACGTGTCCCCCCCCCCTACAAACGTGTCCCCCCCCGTCAACAAACGTGTCTTCCCCCCCCCTCTCCCCTGTCAACAACAGTCTACCTCCCCCCTCCACAATTTGCCGCGAAACCCGTGAAACCCAAACCCCGTAACCCGCCTCCACAGCGGCACGCGTGGATACTGTCGGTATCACACGCTATTTTACGTTGAAATGCTACGTATCCAGTGTTCATGGAAACGTACACCGTCAACGTTTTTTCTTGGCGACTGGGTTGACATGGCGAGGGGGAAGAATGACTGAGTCCATTCCCTGCTCTGGTAAGCAATTACTGACAAATACTGGAGGGTCATTCTATGCTACAGATTTTGGAAGAAATTACGACAACTCACTTACAAAGCGCTTGCTTTGTAAGCCAGAGGTTATCGGATCGAGTCCATCTTTTGTCAGATTCTCACGCTTTTATGATCGCAATGCTTTTTAGTCAGCAAGCCAGACCTCCTGCGTCCCAAGTTTCAAATTCAGTGTCAAATCAGTTCAGCACAGATCAAAGGCTCCATGGCTATAATACTTTAAATATAATTAACTTATAAAGCGTGTAACAAGACACCGAGAGGATCTGGCTGGCTGACTAAAAAGGCACTGAATTTGGAAGTTATAAGACAGGAGGTCTGGCTTGCTGACTAAAAAGCATTGCGATCATAAAAGCGGGACCATTTGACAAAAGCGCAAATCTGAAATAAATGGCTTCGATCTGACAACCTCTGGCCTACAGTGCAAGCATCTCTATCGATTGGGACACGGTGACCACACTCTTTAATTCGGATTCATTGATATATATCTATATGACGCTACAACTAACAACAGAAATGAGAGGAGAAAACGTCACAAGAAGATCTGTGCTGAACTGATTTGGTCTGCTTGTCTTGTTCAGCGATTGGGCGCAAACACTTCAAATGCATTGGCTGAGAGAAAAGAAGGGTGGCGATTATTAGCATACTAGAGAGACGCCGTATTTTACGCACGTTGTGATGTGCACGAACGCGGTTTGATGCTCAAAATTGCGTTTTTTACGGCGTAATGAAGGTGATACGTGACTGAATGAGGTTGTTTTCTGTCGGGGTTGGCTTGCCATATAATAGGACAGTGGCGTGAAGTGTAGGGGGGCGGCGCATCACCGCCGCCGATGTGGGGGTGTAGGCCTACATAGAAATAATTGGGGCGGCTGTTTTGAGGCGCACCGGTCGGCAGCGGTGTGTTTTGAATTTAGTCTTCTCCAAATAGAATGCACAGTATGTCTGTTGGACCCTACCAAATTTAAATCATTACAAAACCACCCCGATTTATCCATGTACAATGTATGTGCTCTGATCAGGGAAACATTTAATACAACTGATATTGTTTGAACATTTTGGATGTCCTTTTAATCATGGCACACCTTGCCCTGATCACATATTCTTAATTTACCCAAATTCTCAAATTCTTAGTTTACCCACCTCTTATTTTAATCCCCACAACCTTCATAACTTTGCAAGTCATGTTTTTTTTTAGGTGCATGAGCCATCAACACAGTCTCACTCCGAGAACGTCAAATACCGACTGTTGGCAAAGGCCCTTTAGCGTCGGTGACTGACGGGAAAGGTACCCTTTTTATTCGCTCGGTGACGGTAAAGGTACCCTTCGGCGTCTTCTGCATACGGAATGGGGGGTGCCTCACTACGTCTCTAATAGACGCTGTGAGCATCTTTCCTATTGGATCGTTTTTAGGATATTCTTCTGTGAAAATGGCGGACATACTTTTTATCCTGGGTGGAAAATATGATATTTTAGCATAGTTAAACCATTAAAAGTGTTTATGTAAACATTTTTAGCGAGAAATGTGCATTTTACTTTCATAATCGTCGTTCGGCGAATGTGAAGGATGTTTGGTTTGATAGATATGACGAAGAATATTTCATCGGGCGATAATGGCCGGCGTACAGGCATCCCGGGCTCACGAAAATAGGTGACACTGTCACGTTATTTAATCTATTGAAACGTGATCAGGTACACGTATTTTCTAAATGTTCGTGTCAAAAAGCACAATTTTCAAACTCATGCATATCAATTGGAAGTATTTGTCGTGATTTGTCACTAAGCACGACTTCCATCTAAGGTTCTGTCCGGGAGCTTTCTCCCTATTGTCCCTTAAGGAGCTCCGTACAGAACATTTATTGTTAAAAATTGTCTGTGATAACTAAGAATATGACAGCTTTTCCAGTCTCACCAATATGCGCACAGATCGCACGGTTTGACACTTTCAAGATGCGTGCAGTAGCCTACATACGCCCAATGACCATTTCGTGTGCATACGATACGTAAAACCCAGCATTAACTACTGTGGAGGGCGGATACGTCCATTTCGCGTGCATATGTGCATATGATACGAAAAACCCAGCATTAACTGAATGGGAGATGCAATATTTTAGGACATATTCACCATTGAACGTGTTTCTAATGACATTTCTAGCGAGAAATGTACTTTTCCCTTGAATAATCCTCAGTCAGTGAATGTGTATGATCTTTATTAATCTTTATTATCTGAATGGGAAATGCAGCTCACGTGTTTCCTGCTTTTGTGTTATTAAACCGTTACTTTATGTAACTTTTAATGATATCATCTTGTTAGAAACACGTACGTTTTCGTGAACACTGGATTACGTCGCATTTCAACATAAAATAGCGTGTTATACACACACACACACACACACACACACACACACACACACACACACACACACACACACACACACACTGCATTTCGCTGCCAAATAAATAAATACTAAGGCAGAATAAAGAATAAATTAATTTATTATCATTCAACTTCAACATGCGTTATTACAGTATAGTGGTGGAGGGATGACGTGTGTTGGCCAACCCGGAAGTGAGCGTCGCCCTGGGTTCCCTTGACAAAAAGCCAACGGGTTTTTCCATTTGATTTTGGATTATTGCAGAAAAATTAGCATCTTTGAAGCACCTCCTCAAAAACTGAAAATAAATAAAAATAACTGTGCTCCAAAGAAAGAAATGTAAACCAATGCATTCCGAATGGGAGTGTTTCTCCGATTTTTCCATGCTACACAGAACGAAATGTAAACCCATGCAAATAAAGACTTCATGGTCATAATCATTTAAATATCATTAATCTCCTGAGGGTGGTATTCTATTTTTTTCAACGGGGCTGAATCCAGTCACTTGACCGTCATGGTTGCTATGGTGGTTGCTATCCACCAGCCCCTCTAATCCTTACATGGCTCTAAAAACCACGCGGCAAATGAGCTGCCGTAAATTGTGTTGTTTTTGTCGTAAACTAGTGTCCGATGGTTAAAAAATAGACGGATATTCCAAGGTATCCTTAAAAGGCAGCTTGGATGTTTTTATTTTCTGCAGTTTAGACTTCTTCTATAACCTATTTTTGAAAGCAAAACACCAAGCTCATTGATTTAACGAGGCAGGGTTATTTGAAACAATTTATTAAATAAATATTTATGAGAGGTCATTCCTTCTCCTGAGTTTTCTTCCTATTTATGTCTAGTGTACAACCCTACTGTCCACAAGCATCACCCCCCCCCCTCCCCATATGGATTTGGAGAATTGTTGCCACGTCCCAGTGGTGGAGGTATCATATATATGAAAGAGGGCATTCAATTATACTACAACGATCAATTAGGAGGCCGAAGCCCTAAAGGAAGTGATGCAATAGGTGACTGGGTCGACGACATTTAAGTAAGCTTTACTTTGAGGTCTCTTATATATCAAAGGGGGTCTCATAGGACGCATACGCTTCAACCTGTGGCTCCGGCCCTACAGGAAATGACTCAGCAAGTGCTCCATCTCGTTGCACCTGCACCCAGCGGCTCGCTTGCAAGATTTTGGCCTGAAGTTATTCCCAGACCTACACCGTAGCCATCCAACCTGCATATCTGAGAATCAGGCCTCTCTTTAATAATGACAAAATGTATGAGAGAAATACACATTAACTTTTGACTCATAAGCGGCGTGGTGCCGGCTCCTTTTGACCTTTTGACCCCAGACTTCTGGGGGAATAGCTGAATCAATTCATTAGTCAATCAAAAGCATGTAAATATCTTCCCGGTGGCGTAAGAGGGAGAACAAGGTGTCCTTCAACATCTACGCTTCCAGGCGATTGCAACGGTGCCACACATGAGCATATTCGAACATGTTTAATGGTAGTAATTAGCTGTCGAAATTGGAGGCCTTAATCAATAATGAGCAGCTATTGATTTGCTTCCCGATAGAAATTTGTGACAAATGACATGTTATTTAGCCTCTACACGTTGAGTTGAGTCCAATGACACCAAGCATGACACTCTAGAAAATGGTAACATGTATTTTACATGGTACACCTAGGTCTAGGACATGATCTCGGTGTAGCAAGAGGGCAAGCTTGATCTCATTGGACTCAGCTTAACGTGTAGATGCTAAATAACATGTAATTTGTCAAAAATCTCCATCGGGAAGCAAATCTATAGCTGGTCATTATTGATAAAGGCCTCCAAAATCGACAGCTAATTACTACCCCGAAACATATTCAAATATGATCATGTGTGGCACTGTTGCAATCGCCTCGAAACGTAGATGTCAAAGGACACCTTGTTTGCCCCGTTACGTAACCGGGAAGATATTTTCATACTTCTAATGAATTGATTCATATTTTAAGGTTCTCGGAGTGAGACTTTAAGTGGCTGCAGCAGAAGTGTTGAGACGAAAGATGATATCAAGACATTTATAGAATATTCCCATTCACATTATGATTCTTCGTCATAACATCCGACCAAACATCCTTTACAGTCACCAAGCGAGGATTATGAAAGTCCAGGCCCCCCCTTCCGGCACTCGGGGTCCGACTGGGCCAAGTTTAGGGCAGGAAGGGCCCCCCATTCCGGACCTCGGGGTCCGACCGGGCCAAGTTTCGGTGCGGGGGTCCCAGTTAGGCCTTAGAATAAGGTATTCAAATTTCAGGGCGGTAGGACCTTCCTATCTCAAAAACTGTTTTTCCACCACATTCTGAACCATTAGGTCTTGCAGGTAACACTTCTGAGGGGCTTTGTCCTTTAGGCCGAAGCCCTAAAGGAAGTGATGCAATAGGTGACTGGGTCGACAACATTTAAGTATGCTTTACTTTGAGGTCTCTTATATATATCAAAGGGGGTCTCAAAGGACGCATACGCTTCAACCTGTGGCTCCAGCCCTACAGGAAATGACTCAGCAAGTGCTCCATCTCGTTGCACCTGCACCCAGCGGCTCGCTTGCAAGATTTTGGCCTGAAGTTCTTCCCAGACCTACACCCTAGCCATCCAACACGCATATCTTAGAATCAGGCTTCTCTTTAATAATGACAAAAAGCTATTAGAGAAATACACATTCACTTTTTGTTATCTCATAAGCGGCGTGGTGCCGGCTCCTTTTGACCTTTTGACCCCAGACTTCAAAAACGTGGCCACAGGCCAGCTGTGACTACACACCTTAAGCCACAAATGTACACCTCCATCCCACAAAAAATGGGGACTAGAAACTAACCTCTGTCTTATGTACATTTACCGTACTGTGGGAGGTCATGCCCCTTTTCCGGCCTTTTCGAGATAGCTAGGGATGCTAAAATGTTTACACACATTTCCCGGGGCCCCGAGAACGACATATCCGAGATTTGGAGTTCTAGCCCTTAGAGAAAAAAAGTTTTCCCAAATGGACTGTCATTTGGACAAAGCCCCTCAGAAGTGTTACCTGCAAGACCTAATGGTTCAGAATGTGGTGGAAAAACAGTTTTTGAGATAGGAAGGTCCTACCGCCCTGAAATTTGAATACCTTATTCTAAGGCCTAACTGGGACCCCCGCACCGAAACTTGGCCCCGTCGGACCCCGAGGGCCGGAATGGGGGGCCCTTCCTGCCCTAAACTTGGCCCAGTCGGACCCCGAGTGCCGGAAGGGGGGGCCTGGACTTTCATAATCCTCGCTTGGTGACTGTAAAGGATGTTTGGTCGGATGTTATGACGAAGAATCATAATGTGAATGGGAATATTCTATAAATGTCTTGATATCATCTTTCGTCTCAACACTTCTGCTGCAGCCACTTAAAGTCTCACTCCGAGAACCTTAAAATATGAATCAATTCATTAGAAGTATGAAAATATCTTCCCGGTTACGTAACGGGGCAAACAAGGTGTCCTTTGACATCTACGTTTCGAGGCGATTGCAACAGTGCCACACATGATCATATTTGAATATGTTTCGGGGTAGTAATTAGCTGTCGATTTTGGAGGCCTTTATCAATAATGACCAGCTATAGATTTGCTTCCCGATGGAGATTTTTGACAAATTACATGTTATTTAGCATCTACACGTTAAGCTGAGTCCAATGAGATCAAGCTTGCCCTCTTGCTACACCGAGATCATGTCCTAGACCTAGGTGTACCATGTAAAATACATGTTACCATTTTCTAGAGTGTCATGCTTGGTGTCATTGGACTCAACTCAACGTGTAGAGGCTAAATAACATGTCATTTGTCACAAATTTCTATCGGGAAGCAAATCAATAGCTGCTCATTATTGATTAAGGCCTCCAATTTCGACAGCTAATTACTACCATTAAACATGTTCGAATATGCTCATGTGTGGCACCGTTGCAATCGCCTGGAAGCGTAGATGTTGGAGGACACCTTGTTCTCCCTCTTACGCCACCGGGAAGATATTTACATGCTTTTGATTGACTAATGAATTGATTCAGCTATTCCCCCAGAAGTCTGGGGTCAAAAGGTCAAAAGGAGCCGGCACCACGCCGCTTATGAGTCAAAAGTTAATGTGTATTTCTCTCATACATTTTGTCATTATTAAAGAGAGGCCTGATTCTCAGATATGCAGGTTGGATGGCTACGGTGTAGGTCTGGGAATAACTTCAGGCCAAAATCTTGCAAGCAAGCCGCTGGGTGCAGGTGCAACGAGATGGAGCACTTGCTGAGTCATTTCCTGTAGGGCCGGAGCCACAGGTTGAAGCGTATGCGTCCTATGAGACCCCCTTTGATATATAAGAGACCTCAAAGTAAAGCTTACTTAAATGTCGTCGACCCAGTCACCTATTGCATCACTTCCTTTAGGGCTTCGGCCTCCTAATTGATCATTGTAGCATAATTGAATGCCCTCTTTCATATATATGATACCTCCACCACTGGGACGTGGCAACAATTCTCCAAATCCATATGGGGAGGGGGGGGTGATGCTTGTGGACAGTAGGGTTGTACACTAGACATAAATAGGAAGAAAACTCAGGGGAAGGAATGACCTCTCATAAATATTTATTTAATAAATTGTTTCAAATAACCCTGCCTCGTTAAATCAATGAGCTTGGTGTTTTGCTTTCAAAAATAGGTTATAGAAGAAGTCTAAACTGCAGAAAATAAAAACATCCAAGCTGCCTTTTAAGGATACCTTGGAATATCCGTCTATTTTTTAACCATCGGACACTAGTTTACGACAAAAACAACACAATTTACGGCAGCTCATTTGCCGCGTGGTTTTTAGAGCCACGTAAGGATTAGAGGGGCTGGTGGATAGCAACCACCATAGCAACCATGACGGTCAAGTGACTGGATTCAGCCCCGTTGAAAAAAATAGAATACCACCCTCAGGAGATTAATGATATTTAAATGATTATGACCATGAAGTCTTTATTTGCATGGGTTTACATTTCGTTCTGTGTAGCATGGAAAAATCGGAGAAACACTCCCATTCGGAATGCATTGGTTTACATTTCTTTCTTTGGAGCACAGTTATTTTTATTTATTTTCAGTTTTTGAGGAGGTGCTTCAAAGATGCTAATTTTTCTGCAATAATCCAAAATCAAATGGAAAAACCCGTTGGCTTTTTGTCAAGGGAACCCAGGGCGACGCTCACTTCCGGGTTGGCCAACACACGTCATCCCTCCACCACTATACTGTAATAACGCATGTTGAAGTTGAATGATAATAAATTAATTTATTCTTTATTCTGCCTTAGTATTTATTTATTTGGCAGCGAAATGCAGTGTGTGTGTGTGTGTGTGTGTGTGTGTGTGTGTGTGTGTGTGTGTGTGTGTGTGTGTGTGTGTGTGTGCATAACACGCTATTTTATGTTGAAATGCGACGTAATCCAGTGTTCACGAAAACGTACGTGTTTCTAACAAGATGATATCATTAAAAGTTACATAAAGTAACGGTTTAATAACACAAAAGCAGGAAACACGTGAGCTGCATTTCCCATTCAGATAATAAAGATTAATAAAGATCATACACATTCACTGACTGAGGATTATTCAAGGGAAAAGTACATTTCTCGCTAGAAATGTCATTAGAAACACGTTCAATGGTGAATATGTCCTAAAATATTGCATCTCCCATTCAGTTAATGCTGGGTTTTTCGTATCATATGCACATATGCACGCGAAATGGACGTATCCGCCCTCCACAGTAGTTAATGCTGGGTTTTGCGTATCGTATGCACACGAAATGGTCATTGGGCGTATGTAGGCTACTGCACGCATCTTGAAAGTGTCAAACCGTGCGATCTGTGCGCATATTGGTGAGACTGGAAAAGCTGTCATATTCTTAGTTATCACAGACAATTTTTAACAATAAATGTTCTGTACGGAGCTCCTTAAGGGACAATAGGGAGAAAGCTCCCGGACAGAACCTTAGATGGAAGTCGTGCTTAGTGACAAATCACGACAAATACTTCCAATTGATATGCATGAGTTTGAAAATTGTGCTTTTTGACACGAACATTTAGAAATACGTGTACCTGATCACGTTTCAATAGATTAAATAACGTGACAGTGTCACCTATTTTCGTGAGCCCGGGATGCCTGTACGCCGGCCATTATCGCCCGATGAAATATTCTTCGTCATATCTATCAAACCAAACATCCTTCACATTCGCCGAACGACGATTATGAAAGTAAAATGCACATTTCTCGCTAAAAATGTTTACATAAACACTTTTAATGGTTTAACTATGCTAAAATATCATATTTTCCACCCAGGATAAAAAGTATGTCCGCCATTTTCACAGAAGAATATCTTAAAAACTATCCAATAGGAAAGATGCTCACAGCGTCTATTAGAGACGTAGTGAGGCACCCCCCATTCCGTATGCAGAAGACGCCGAAGGGTACCTTTACCGTCACCGAGCGAATAAAAAGGGTACCTTTCCCGTCAGTCACCGACGCTAAAGGGCCTTTGCCAACAGTCGGTATTTGACGTTCTCGGAGTGAGACTGTGTTGGAGCCATGCACCTCGTAATTTTTTTAATTATTATTATTTAATCTCCTTACCTATCTCATATATTGTATTGTGTAAGCCTACTTGGTTTTGAATGCTACATAAACCTAAACATATTTGCCTGATTTCAGGTGCTGTGAGGAAAAATGCGATCACAAAGTCGGTCACCGATGCGGAGGTCACCAAGCACACCATCAGGTGGTTTAACCTGGCCATGGATCGGGCGACAAAGAGACGAGGAGGTGTCCATCCCCCATCAAGTCCCTCGCAGCCGTAGTCTTAATTGATACAGTTGAGAACATAATCAATAAAAAAAAGATTATTGAATGTTTGATTCTTGTCGTTAACCAGTTTTTTTTTTTTATATTTTAGCTGTGCATTGCGCAACATTTCATTGAATTTCACTGAAGGTGTAGCTTAATATATAAAATGTCTGCACTGGCCTAGGCCGGTAAAACACTAAATGAGTTTTTGAGACCACAAAATGAATGTAGCCAACAGGCTACTTAGCAAAAACAGAATAGGCTATAACCGGTAACTTTCCATAAATGTAAATGTCCATTTTCCATTGAGAAGTTATTACTTTTGTAAAGTAAACTGATATTTTGAATTGAACCTTTTCTGTTCGGCCTATTGTATTGTAAGGTTGAAAATATGCAATGCAGATTTAAGCTTTAGGCCTATATTGCTGTAGTAGGCCTAGTTCTAGCGATAGTTTTTTGGTTTTATCAAATAGTTTAGTTAATCCTATTTTATCCTACAACAAGAACAGAAGGGATTTGGAAGGACAAACGGATCCGGGCCGGATGAGCCACGATTTTTATGAGTCCGTTGTGGGTCCGCGACGGATGTATGTATCAATTTACGGGTCCCGAACGTACCCGTCGCGGAGGTAAGGTTTTAGTCGTGGATGGGGAGCGGAGGCAGCCCGGAGCCACGGCGGGTCCGCGATCCACCTCCGTAGCGGATCCAACCATGGACATATTAGGCCTAAAAAAAAAATTTGTTTGGTTACGGTTTCCGACCGACCCTGTCAATTTATGTGCGACCCAAATTATTTTATGAGCTTTAAAAAAAAAATAAAAAAAAAAAATAAAAAAAAATTTATGCAAACTATAATCACGTTTTGGTACAGCACCTCTTCATTCTGTACAAGGATGAGCGAATTTTCTCGTTTTTAAATGAAAACAACCTACCTATCATTCGCTGCCGCTGGAAAAAATAAAATAAAAAAATAAAATAAATTCCCTAAATTCCCATGACCTCAACTGACAACCAACAGGAACCAAACTTTTTTTTTTTTTAGACCTTATAGAATGGACAACGGATTCCAAAATGGCGCCCATTCATTCCTATGTAAACTGCTCAGTGGCGCAGGGCAACATCAAGGAGCGATATGCTTCCGCATCATGGGTCTATGGCTACGCCCTATTTCATGACGTACCGGATGCAGAAATATAGAACGCATGCCCATCCCCCCACTCCGGTCCAACAACAATATAAATTGATACCGTAATCAGAGGTGTCAAAAGTATTCACATTCATTACTCAAGTAGAAGTATAGATACTAGCATTTAAAAATACTTCTGTAGAAGTTATCAACTCAATAATTTTACTTAAGTAAAAGTATAAAAGTACTGGTTTCAAAACTACTTAAAGTATTAAAGTAAAAGTAATGCATGGGGGAAAAATGACATTAAGGACAAAAGCTTAGGCCGTGCCACAGGGGCCTATAGAATTACAATCAGCTTTTTTGCCAAGTATGCTCACACATGCAAGGAATTTGGAATCAAGGAATTCTGCATTTATCCCATCCGTGAATTAGTGACACACACACACAGCACACCTCCATAGCACACTGCCCCACTTCCCCCAAATTTTTTTTTTCTAAAGGCCATCTAATGACTAATAATAATGTTAATGTTGAAAAAATTGGGATGCATGTTTCAGACACATTTATGCCCATTGAAAATGAACGCATATTAGTACAATGCAAATACATTAAAGAACCATATATATTTTTTTGTATTTATTCATTTATTTAAAGGACAGTGCACATTGATTAACATTTCTGTAAATGCGCCAGTGTTAGCCAGCAGGCTAATTTTCAACTGTAGTCCTTTGGCAAGATACTAGGCACATGGTGGCTGAAAATAAAATAACATATTAAATCACACAGCAATTGATATACAATAATAAAACATAATGCCATAGGACTGGCTCCATTAAAACATTAAAACATAAGACCTATAACCATACAGCCATACAACCCTTAGGGGATCTATATAGAGGAAGACAAATATTAACGTATTATGAGAGGTGCTCACATTTTTGTCTGGTCAAAAGCCAGTCCTTAAGATGGTGTGTGAATGTATGGTGTGAGGTGGAGTTTCTAATGTCCACTGGCAATTGGTTCCATAGTTTAGATGCTCTCACAGAAAAGCATAGTTGGCCAAATGAACTGGACCTAAGAGGGACTACACAGTTCCCTCTTAAAGGCCCACTATGCAACTTTTTTAGCCAAAATTACATTAAGTATGCAGGTTGAGAGTTATGCTGATGGTTCTGCATCCATTTCTGGGTCGATTGGTGGGTGTGTCATTTACCCATGTCGCCTCTCCAGTGAAAAAGCGCATAGGCAACTTGCTCTGTTCGGACCGACACAATCCGGATGTGACGCAGCGGAAGTATCCTCGAAAATGTAGTCAGATTGTAGTTTCGAAAATGCTTTGCGGCACAGACACACACCCAAACATGGCACCGGCTAGATATAAACAGCCAGTTGCGAGGCAATTGTTGCATTCATCATGGATCAATCGACTGATGAGGGACCCAAGAGGCGACCGTCGGTGGAACAAAAGAAGAATGGACCAGAAAAGAGATCAGACACGAGTGAAAGGGGAACTATGCAACTTTTTTGGCTTGATTTACCTCAATATAACAGGCTAAAAGTCATTGCGATGGTTCTATTATACATTTTTGTTCGATTGTTCGTTGTTTCGACTCACTCTTGCGCATCTTGGCAGAGAAAAGGAATATGTTTCTGCCGGCGACCCGCCGCCCACTCTCGCGGGAGTCTCGGGTCTCGCGAAGTAACGAATTGCTTTACGGCACAGACCCCCAAACACGGAACCGGCTCGATATAAACACAAGTCACTAAGGGATTGTTATATTCATCATAGATCAGCCGACTAAAAAGAGACAGAGAAACCCAATGTCGGAGGAACAGAAGAAGAGAAAAGGGAGACTGACCGGCAGAGAGGCCAGACAGGAGTAAACGTTGGGCAAGCTGTTCAGGAATAGCGTGAACTGAAAGAAAAAGAAGACTGCAAATCAGACGCCGACTCGGCCGTGTTGCTTTTGAAATTGAAAGTACCCTTGGGTGGCCTTTGTCTTCGTGGTATTCTTGATGTTGATAGTCTCTGTACAAATGTGTTTGCTCAACCATTTTGTTGTGAGCCCTGTAAAAATTGTTTTCTCAACCGTTTTGTTGTGAGCCCTGTATGTTTCTAGCTTGCTTGGTTGCAACCATATAAACACCTTTGTTTCCATGGGTGTTTTGCTGTTCGTCTGTCTCGTCCCCCAGATACAGACTGAATCCTCGAATCCAGGTTCTTGTTTATTTAGATTATGTTGGCCAAACCTCTTACACTGATTGTTCTGTTCAACCTAAGAAAACAATTATAATCTAGAATATAAATTCTTCCCGTCAACTATAAAAAAGGATGGATTTATGTTTATTGCAATACAAATACACCCTTTTAAAAATGTATAACCTTGCCTACACTTAATGAACATCTACTTCGGACATGGCTCCACGCATTCGCCTGCTTCTTTGAAAACAAATGCACATGGCTCGCGTAGAAGTGCATGGGGAAGGGTCGTCAATGAGTTGTTACGACAGTGTTGTGAAATATCTACTACGAAGCTGTAGGGGGCGCTGTGTATAGAAATGTGCGTGGCAAAACCAAGAAAACAGCGAAGAAATGCCCGAAGTTGCATAGTGGGCCTTTATGGCAGACCTTGTGGTTCTGCTGCTGGATGACTTCTGCTGTATAAAAGTGCAGAGTGGTGGAGGAGCCTTCCCATTAAGGATCTTAAAGATTAGGCATGCATCACTGTGTTTTAAAATATTTTCCCAACTGAGTAAGTTATATTTGTTAAGAATCTTACAGTGGTGGTAAAGTTTGGGTTTTTTGTCCAAAACTTTAAGTGCTTGTTTGTGAAGCGATAAAATAGGCTTTAATGTTGTGCTACATGCCTGGGTCCAGCTTGTCATACAATATGTTAGGTGAGGGATTATCATAGTATTCATGTATAGCTTTGCTACAGGTGTTGTCAAACAGTTCCTTATATACCTAAAGTTCGCTAGGTTATATCTGGTTATTTGCACTACCTTTCTCACTTGATCTTTAAATGATAGAGTAGAGTCAAGAATAATGCCTAGATATTTAAACTGTGTAACTGTTTGAATGACCTCCCCAGACACACAGACATTGGGTTCACAGTGAGATACAGTTTTGCTTTTGCTAAAAAACATACAGACTGTCTTCTTAACATTGAGATTCAGCTGTGAGCAAGTAAGACATTTATGTACATGTACCATTGTGTCGCTGAGCTTGGCAGCAGCTTGGGCTTTAGTTTTTGCATGAACATATATGACTGTATCATCAGCATACATCTGAATCTCACATCCAGTGCACACTGATGGCAGGTCATTTATGTAGATGCTGAACAGAATAGGGCCCAGGACAGATCCCTGGGGTACACCCAGTTCGTTCCTCAGGGGTGGTGATGTCTCACCACTAACTCTCACACACTGAACTCTATTTGACAGGTAAGATCTCATCCAGTCAGTAAAACTGGTTGAGAAATTAAAATAAGACATTTTGTGGATGAGTATTTCATGGTTGACAGTGTCAAAAGCTTTTTTCAAATCTAAGAAAATTGCTCCAACTATACCTCCTTTGTCCAATTTTGACTTGATGTTTTCCACAAAGAAACAATCAGCTGTTAGTGGAGTGATTGGCTCTAAAGCCAAATTGCATGGGGTGCAGTTTAAAAGGACTACTGTTAAGATGCTCAGTCAATTGCTCAGCCACACATTTTTCAGAGATCTTAGACATGACGGGTAAAATACTAATTGGCCTAAAGTTATTCATATCAGTTGTATCTCCTGATTTATAGACTGGCACAACAATGGCTGACTTCCAGTCCTTTGGGAAATTTCCCTCCTTAAAAGAAGTGTTTATAATTTTAGTAACAGGCCCTGTGAAGGAGGCTTCATGTTTCTTTAAAAACATGGAATCCAATCCAAATATGTCTTTTGATTTGGAGTTCTTAATAGAAGTGATTATAGACTGTACCTTGGGTTCAGAAATTTCAGTAAGAGAGAAGACTGGCTGTGATACATCAATTGGTGAGGAGTGTAGTGGACCACTTATGGGACTATGCACAGTCAATCTCACAGAATTGACAAAATGGCTATTAAAAATAGTCACTATTTCAGCTGGTTCCTTATATAGGGTGCCATTGTCTTTGATCTCCAGCTGCTTTGTTGCTTTATTATGTCCTTTCCCTGTTAGTTTATGCAGACAATCCCAGATTTGTTTATGATTACCCTTAGCATCCTGTATGAGGTCAACAAAGAAGTTCGATTTAGCTGCCCTAATTTCCTTTATTACTCTATTTCTCAAGGACACATATATATGCCTGTCAGTCAATGAGTTGGACTTGAGAGAGTGTTTTAAAGCATTATCTCTCTCCTTCATTAATCTCCTTATGTCACTAGAGATCCAGGGGAGGGTATATCTACTATTCCCTTTAGATTTGATTTTCTTGAGGAATCGCTTTGTTATGTTTTGGATTGTGGACATGAGGACATTTGTGTCCTTATCCACATCCACACCAGCTATGATTTGGTCCCAGTTAATATTTTTGATTTCCCTGTCAAATTCATCAACATCACACTTGGGTATTCTTAACTGGCTAGATTTGGTGTTAGGTTTTAAATGAAAGCGGGATTTAGTGAGCTTTCTGGCTATAAGAGTGAGGTTATGGTCAGACAGACCAGTGACCATATTAAAGGATTTTGTCACCCTTTCAGGTTTGTTGGTAAATATCAAGTCAATTTGAGTTTGTGAGGACGATGTTATTCTAGTTGGCCCTTTAATTAGTTGTGTGAAATCAAATTTATTTGAGACCCGTTGCAGTGCTTTACTGGTGCCTTTGTCCTCCCAATTAACATTGAAGTCCCCCATTACTAGTATTTCCTGCCCTGAGCTGCATTCCTTTAGAACAGTTTCTAATTTGTCAAAGAAAATAGCTTTTGCAGATGGAGGTCTATACACTCCAATGAGAGAGAAGGACACTTGTGGTGAAAGGCTAATGTTAAGGCAAATATGCTCAAGCTCATTGTCAACTGAGCATTGAACCTCTTTACATGATATATGGTCTTTGATGTATAATAGTAACCCCCCACCTTTGCTAACCTTTCTATCTTTCCTAAAAGCATTATAGCCAGGAATATGTAGAGCTGCGGATGGGGAGTTTTTATTCAACCAAGTTTCTGTTAAGCATAGGAAGTCCAAGTTAGAGTCCACAAGAATATGTTTTATCTCATCACTTTTAGAAATAAAACTGCGGATATTCAGGTGACCGCCCAGTAGCCCACTGGGTTTTGATTGAGGGTCCCACAGAACTTTGGCATTGTTCACTGTTTGAAAAAGGTTGAATTTACGCAGCTTTATAATTGCTGGATTTAGTCCTGCGCCACTCCGTTGAGTGGCGCTGACTCCTGTTCTACGAGGATTCTTGATTGGCCCACGCTTACCTGGTCCATAGAGTGTTGACGGGAAGAGTGGAGTTCATTGGACAGAGGTCAGCTGGTTGAGCACTGCCCGAGGACTGGGCAATCATCACCCTTGACGAGGAGACCCTTCTGGCCTTGTCGGAGGAGACGGAGTCGTCCGTGTGGTGGATTTGCTGCCATGCGGCTTCCCCGAAGATTATCGAGGATGTACACGGTTTCAGCGATCGCGGCTCTCCCGCTTCCTCCATGTCAGACATCCTCCGTGGTCCCGCCCGAGTGGTGATTGTAGTCGATATACCATCCGAGGAACGAGCACGACAACTAGGTGGGTGATCCGAACTTGTTTGTACAATGTTAACAGCAGTTCGTATCTGTAAGCCAGGTGACTGACTGGTTGTAGCCGTGTCAGGTTTTGGAGATTTGGTTGCAAGTTCAGTGTGGAACATTGGGCCAGGGCATTGATGAACATCACCAGCTAAGAGCAGACAGAAAGTTATGAGGAGTCGTCCCCCTCTTTGATCCGTCTTGGTGAATTGTTTGTCTGAGTCCTGCTGCATTCCCGTGCCAGGGCGGATAAAGGTGGTAAACAATGCGAGGTGGCCAAGTCCAAACTGCTTTTGCGATGTATGACTACTTGTCGAAGTTAGGTAGTCCAGTTCATGCAGATGTTTAGCTCCCAAAAAGTTTGTTATGAGTGAGTAAAGCAGCACCGCTGCCATTACTCCATGCCTGCACGTCATGTTTACTACTCTACCTGTCTCTAACTGTTGTTAGAAAGATAGACAGACAGCCGGATGCGGATATATGTGTACTACTGAGCATTAACATGTGTTTCATGGAGCGGAAGATATGATGACTAGTTCCCTGTAAGTATTGGAATGGTGCAAAAGTCAAACTTCAGAGGCATGTTATCAAAAGCCTTTATTGGGAATGTAAATGTATGTATCCAAGCTTAGCTGCAGGAATTTAAGATGTAACGAGTAAGAACTGAGTTGTTTTTGCATCCAACCATTTCAAAAAATTCTTCCAGGTACGGCCAGGGATGTAGAAAGGTTGGCAGGTCTTCTTGGCTACCAACCTCCTCACTGGTGCTTGGTTGGGACATTTCGCTCATCTACGTCTGCTATTTCGTAGCTAGAATGTGGCGCGATTTATGTCATGTCAGAGAATGTAGACGGGCTCTGGTCGTGCGCAGGTGCCGTGGATCGCGTATAAACCAATAGGGTGTCAGAATGGTATATGTTTCTATTCTCATTCAACCAATCAAATTCACTCTATCCGATGGCACGAATTATCTGGATAGGTTTTTTTGTTTGTGTTTTTTTCGGTGGAATAAAAACAAGCCGAACTTAAATAGGAGTAACGAGGCCATTTTTAAAAAGTAAGGAGTAGAAAGTACAGATAAGTGAGTGAAAATGTAAGAAGTAGAAGTAAAAAGTAGGCTGAAAAATAACTACTCCAGTAAAGTATAGATACCCAATATTTCTACTTAAGTAAGGTAACAAAGTATTTGTACTTAGTTACTTGACACCTCTGACCGTAATGCACCTGTTCTTTGTCTTTTGATCTTTTGAATAAATGGATCAATACATGATGAATCACAATGATCGCAAGCAGAGGACCATGAGAGTTATTGAGCAGCAGATGAACCAGTCCAAAAATCGGACACGTTAACGGAGCACTGAACTAGGCCCTCTCGGATGCCATTTGTTTCACTACGACTCCTTTCAGGTGCACACCCCTCTTCCCCAGCAAAAAATTATTTGAGATAACGGCTAAACAAACGCTTGAGGTGGCGTTTTGAAAAGAAAAAAATTACATTTTTTAGGACATGGCATGAAGGTAATTATGAGCCTTTGATTGATATCCAGACATTTTTTGCGGGGACACATTCCTGTTCCCCACTTGTATTGGAGTGAACGGAGAAATCTACTTCTGGGTCCCATGATTTGAGGGACCCGTCCACAGCCCGCTTAAACAGCTGCAATACCAGGCTTGGCCGCTGAGCACTGATGGATTGCGGAAGTATGCAGTGTTCCTGGGGGCTTGGATCCAACGCGGCGTGCAATGGCGCGTTTCCACTGCAGGGTGCGGAACGGATCGGTTCGCAAAGGTGCGGTACGGGTTGCGTTTCCACCGCCAAAAGTGGGCGTGACCCGGACTTAGCCGTACCCGTTTTGGCCTCGTTTTCAGGACTCCTCCGTTGGGGTACTGAAAACGAGACGAGACGCCTGAAAGGATCCCGGGAAATTCTAGCTACAGAATCATCACTTCCGGGCGACATGGGGATAAAACCAAACAAACAGTAGCCTCAAGGTATTATTCTTTACAATTAACATGTCGCGTAAAATGCTTGCTTGGGCGAACAAGGAGGTGGAGACGTTTGTCTGCATTCTTGGGGAGGAAGACGTTGTTTACGATTTTTACGTAGCTGCCGCGGCGATCGACATCCGGCCTACCTTAAAGGGTACTGTTGGGCGGTGGAAACGCGACCTCGGAACTGAGCTGGGCTATACCGCCCCCTCCCTACCGCACCTTTGCGAACCGATCCGTTCCGCACCCTGCAGTGGAAACGCGGCACAAGTGGACCCCGATACGGGTCCGTTTCGCGGGCCCATTCCGGAAGCCACAATACCTCCACGGCGGATCCGGCGCGGAGTACTTTTGCTGTGTGGGTGGGCACCCATTTCAGTGATCGCAACAAAAAGGCTCTGGCCTGGGCGGAGGTGTCACGCCTGGTTGATTGTAAAATAGGCGCGATACATATGTAACCGAGATCCTATCATACTAATCTCCCTTGCTCTGAATGGGACGATATCGTTTTCAAATATCGAAAATACATACGTTGTGCAAAGGTGTTAGGACCAAATGACCATTTAGCAGACGCTTTTATCCAAAGCGACTTGCAATAAGTACATTTGTCATAAGAAGAGAAACGATATATCGCTGTCAGTGACAGTGATTATGACAGCTGTGTTTTCTGTTTTGTTTTCAATAGGCTAGTTAATGAGTGCAACATCCATAGTGATTTTGATACAAAGTGATGATAAGCGGGAGTATTTATAGAAAATATTTGCGATCTAGAACGTTCTTAAGCGGGAATCATTTTCATTTGCTCTCCATACCACCAATCTAACCAACCAATCGCGTGTAGTCATGCTGTAAACAAAACACGTTTTTGAAATCGTCACATACACAAACTAATCGAAATGACAAGGGATATCTCTTGTCTTTTATCCCTCCATTCCCCACTATTCACGGAGCCGGAGGTGAATCATTTTAAATTAAATAGTCTAGATAGATAGATAGCCTAGTCAAGTCTTTATTAATACCAAACGACACAAATCGTCGGGAATTCATTCAGGTGATTCGGATCACACAGGACTGTAGCCTACAAGACCACACAGAACAAGGGAGACAAGTCTGACTGGACATACACAAAATACATCATATTAAAACTACACATGTTGATAGATGGATAGATAGACAGATAGGCCTAGATAGATAGATAAATATGTTCCATTATTTGCCTTGCGGAGCCAGCCAGTCCTGTCCTCCTATGCAAATAAGCCATGTGCGCCAATGTCATGCCAATTTGTTTGACGAATGAGTGCAGATCATGATTTGCAGATGCAGATCAGTGAAACATATTTTAACTAGCCTACTACAGCCCGCAACGTTTTTTTGTTCTCGGTTGTAATGACATTTTAGGAGTTTTTTTAATATATATATTGGAGGGGAATCACTGTCCTACTTGCTAAAGCAAAACCGTCTCTGCAATATGGCCAAAGTGTATGGGAGCTCACTCTTTGATATGGCTGTCTGTACTAAAAGCATACGGCTCCTTTAAATGCGTCTGCAAAATTGAATTGTACGTCATGAGCGACTTGAGCGACCAAAGCGAACAGAATATTCGCAGCGAAACTTTATGAGGCTTTGGTTGCTTCTGGTGTGGACGTACTTGTACTAGGAGGCGTAACTTGTACTTTTCTAAATCGCGGTCCACGCGAGATCTTCTCTTTTCGCGGTAAAAAAAAAGCCTTGTACATCACGGTTAACACGAGATCTTCCTTGAAGTCGGATCTTGAGATATTCATGTCGGTAAAGTAAAAAGAAGTGGATTAACAAGAATGATTTTTTTAGTTTTTACAAGCTTAATGTACTCTAGAACTAGGGCAGACTACTTGTGGTTGTGATACTGTTTAACATTCTTTACGAAATGTTCGAACGCTTAGGCCTACTGTTTTAACGTTGGAAGAAACCCCAGCTTTCGCCACCTCGCTGAAGTTAGTTCGATGCACACGTTTGAGATGCACACTGAACGGTCACAAAATACTCTGTACTGTACAGGCTAGTAGATGTTGCTTGCTTCTTTCTGCCCCGAGTTTGCACAGTGCAACAGTGATGACGAACCTGAGAAATCCATGTATTGAAGACCGGCAAATATATAGAAAACTAGAACTGCAAGCAGTTATCCAGGGGTCCAAGCGATGTGCATTTCGCCGGCACAACGCGAAGCATGTATTCAAAACGCTACCGTGAACCTGTGGATACAAAGGTTTTGACTGTGAGAGGTTCGGTGTGGGAGTTATAGCCCCAAACGCGTTTTTCCTTGGTATAGCGCCACCTAGTAACCGGCATGTCTGGATTTTGTCGTCTGCGTAGACCTCACGGACCTGACGTGTCTGCACCTTTTACGGTTTGGGCTGTGGACCCACTTTTAGGGAAGGAAGTATAACAAGATACACAATGTCGTCGTTTTTGGCGCCCCCTTTTGGCGAAATTTTCCCAAGAGAATTTTCCTCGTGGCGAAATTTTCCGAATTTTCTTATCGAACGCCATTAAGGGTAGCGCTAACATGTGTGTAAAATTTGGACTCGATCCGATGTCTAATTTAGTTTTTTTTTGGATTCATGATTTTCCACGTGTAACGTAGCTAATAAACAAATATTCAAAACACTACCGTTTCGTCATCGACGGTCGGATCAAAATAGTTTTTGATGATTTATTTTCGTGTGTGTCTGAAGATGTCGTGTGCAAAGTGTCAATTGGGCAAGAAATGTGGGAGGAGTAGGGAAAAGGCAGTTTAGCGGTCTTCGCGATTTTGCGAAAAAAATGTATAGACGCAAATGGGCGTGGCCTATGCCAAAAGATGCAGCAGACTCCAGTGAATCTGTGGGCGTTTTGGACTGTGGGAGGTTCGGTGTGGGAGTAATAACCCCCAACGCGTTTTTCCTTGGTATAGCGCCACCTAGTGATTGGCGTGTCTGGATTTTGTCGTCTGAGTAGCGGTGCCGGACCTGGATCCAACCTGTTGGCTTGGACCCCTAATGAGGGCTTGTAATGTGAACGCTATACTATGAAGGCTTTCTCATAAATATCCTCATGTTAGTGACATTGTTCTTGTCTTGTTTCTATCAGTAATATTTATTTTAATTCATTGTTTTCTATCTCATGCAGGACCTTGAAAACATGCAGCATGCGATCAATAACAATATGTATTCAATACAATTATTTGAATTATTAATCTGCTGTCTTTAATTCTTTGAATTATTAATCTGCAGTCTTTTTGTTAAAGGTATAAAGGGATTAAGTAGGCTAAATTTAAGCAGGTTCCCCACGTTAAACTGCTATATGCATTACATGAAATTGTAAAATTGTAATATGGCTTCTTTCTTAAATGCATATGACTCAGGGATGTCAGTTTCAAGTAAGGCTATGATTAAGCTAATGAAGAGCATATCAAGATTAAGCTAATCAAGAGCATATTTTTAAATGAGCGGGTCGGGTGCATTATTTTTATACAAGGCCTAATATTTGAGGTCCGAGTTGTGGTCATTTATGTACCCGCGCACCACTGTTACATACAGATCACTTCCACGATTTAGAAAAGTACTAGACACGCCTCCGACTACAAGTTACGCCTCAGACTACAAGTTACGCCTCCTACTACAAGTTACGCCTCCCATTACAAGTTACGCCTCCGTCTTGCAGAACGCAGACAGATACTATTGCAATCTACTCCAATAGAGTGCTAAAAACCGCCCAATCTGGCAACACTGATTAACGTCATCACGCTCCAGCGTCACCGTAAATCAATGAGACCACTGAAAACGAAGCCTGTATGAAACTAAAACTGTGATTCTGAATAAAGTTTAAATGATATCGAAATTCCGTTGGATATATTGAAGATACAAGGGTGTAGATTTGTTAAATGGTTTGAACGAAGGCAAACGGTAGAAATTTGACTGAGTTCTGATGTCTTCAGTCAAGTGTCAGAATGGGCAGACGGCTTCCATTGGACCAACTTTAGAATATGACGGTTTGAAACCAAAACTGTGATTCTGAAAGTTGAAATGATATCGAAATTCCGTTTAGATATTATTGAAGATACAAGTGTGTAGATTTGTTAAATGGTTTGAACAAAGCTAAACGGTTGAAAATTTATTTAGTTACGTCTTAAACTGTTGGAAATAACTCCCATTGACTCCCATGTTAAAAAAAGGATAATATTTTAAAAATAGAACATCTTAAAAAGTATTAAATATTTAAAAAGTCAGAAAAGATTTTGAATGGAGTCTCTAGGTGAAAAATTGAGGAAGGAGACAGGTCCCAAAGTTCGTAGAGAATAATAAAGAAAGAATAAAACTTATGAAGAACAATAGTTGAGCGCTGCATGCAGCACTCACCTAATCAAGACAGGAGTAGCAGGGTGGAGTCAAAAGTACATGGCAATCCAAAACAAACAGAAAAGTACATGACACCACCAACTGACCTACAAAATGTAAATAAAAGCACATGCTGCCGAAAAAACAGGAACTTAAATATCAGGATATCCTTACACATGGTTTGGGCGCGTTGATAACAACAAAAAAAGTTTTATCTCCAGGAGATGGACAGTGTCGAGGTCGGTGATATGAAACAGTGAATAACGTTAAGGTTTCTTATTGTTCTAACCATCTCCTCTAACCAGCTCCTCTCCTCCAGTTTACTTTTATTTCTTCATTTACCACATCATTTTGAGAATCACTGATTTATCACTAAATAACAGCAGCTGAGACAAACTGGAATTGGAGGAGGGAGAGCAGAGGGTGGGAGACATCGTGACAGGGAATTGAAAGGTGAGAGAGAGAGGTGTGCATGCAGGTGTGTGTGTGTGTGTGTGTGTGTGTGTGTGTGTGTGTGTGTGTGTGTGTGTGTGTGTGTGTGTGTGTGTGTGTGTGTGTGTGTGTGTGTGTGTCTGTTTTGTGTGTGCATTTGTGTGAGTGTGTGTGCGTCTGTGTGTGTGTGTGTGTGTGTGTGTGTGTGTGTGTGTGTGTGTGTGTGTGTGTGTGTGTGTGTGTGTGTGTGTGTGTGTGTGTGTGTGTGTGTGTCTGTGTGTGGGGAGAAGGGTAGTGTCTAGTGCCGGAGACAGAGCAGCTTTAAGTGATGAGGTCACTTGGATAGCCTGGAGCTCTTAGCTGGAGCGCCCCGCTGAGGAGGAAGGAGAGCGAGGAGATCCGGCAGAGAGACTCTCTCATGACGGATAACAAGTCACCTAAAATGGCTTCCTGGGTGGCAGCCATTAGACAGACAATCTGCAATCATCCCTGCCCCAATTTATCTCCACCTTTGCACTGCTCTCTCTCTCACCTTATCTCCATTCTCTCTGTCTCCCGCCCTTCCCTTTCCATCTTGGTCTCTTCTTGGTCGCTCTCTCTCTCTTTCTCTCTCTCTCTCTGTCTCTGTCGCTCTCTATCTCTCTTTGTCGCTCTCTATCTCTCTTTGTCTCTCTCTCTCTCTCTCGCTATCTCTGTTGTTCTCCATCTCTCTTTGTCACTCTCATTCTCTCTGTCTCGCTCTCACTTTCTTATTCTCTCTCCCCCCCTCTCTCTCTCTCTCCCCCCCCCCCTCTCTCTCTCTCTCTCTCTCTCTCTCTCTCTCTCTCTCTCTCTCTCTCTCTCTCTCTCTCTCTCTCTTTCTTATTCTCTCTCTCTCTCTCTCTCTCTCTCTCTCTCTCTCTCTCTCTCTCTCTCTCTCTCTCTCACTCTCTCTCTCTCTCTCTTGGTCTCTGATGATATTCAGCTTCTCGCTTCTGTGCCCCACAGACCTTGGCAGCTTGAGTGACAGGGACTTAACTAGTTTGCACACAAATGTGAAAGGGGAAATGAGGAAGAAAAAAAAAGAGAGAGAAGGGGAGAACTTCAGTAGTCTCACAAATACTAAATAACCTTCACCGCAGGGGTCAGCTCCATACCCCCCCTCCCAGGGGGAGTCTTCGTTAGGATAGCCCCCCTCTCTGCGCTGACACTCTGTCGTCTGAATCTGTTGAAGCGACGCCTCACAGACCGGCAGAAGGGTCTGGTATCGACCCCTTAATGCAGAAGCCTAGAGAATGTGTTTCAGCGCGTACCGTTGTTGTGTATGAGCATCATACTGAGCGTTGTTGGATATGAACTACACATCACGCACCTTGGCGTTATACTGTAAGTGTCCAAGAAGCTGAACCCTTTCTCAGATGCAGCCATCCACCGCTAGCCAGACGGATGTTCCTCTAGAAGTTTACCCTCAAGTCCACCACACCGGGCGTTATGGTACAACTCCTCTAGAAGTTGACCCTCAGCCATCACATCATCAACTCCAACTGCCATGGAGATGAGCTCCACCCACCCACACACTGCGCCATCGTGTCCCTTTTTTGGGACACAACTTTTTTACATTCTATTTATTTTGCTGACCCTTTCGTCCAAAGTGATTTAGGATAAGTGTATTCAACAATGAAGATAACCCCAAAAGGCTGCATCCGAATACCTAGTACATACTATTTCTGTCTAGTGTCTACTACTTGACCATACTACACTTGACTGTGTAGTACGGTCTACAGACATGCGTAGAACGCCTCCGAACGCCGCCGAAACTCCACCGGATGTTTGGAGATGACGTATCTCCCCCCAGATGGCGGCAAAATTTACCTGTTTTCCGTCTTGTTATCGTTGCTATTAAATAAAAAAAATTCTCTTTCTACGCGAATGGCTCTTGAAATGGATATCTCTGCTAGAAGGCGTCGTCGTCGGTCATCTCGTAGAGCGACTTACCGGCAGGTTATGTTGTATATATGTGGACATTTGGTAAGTCATTTTTTTGGAATAATAATAATACATTTACAGTTATTTGTTACTCCGTGAAAATGACGATTGAAGTTAATTTTTCCTTTTTTATTGAACACACACACACACACACAAATAAAAAGCCGCTGTTGGTGGTGTCGGGTCAGCCATCTCTTCGTTTGTTACCAGACTCCGGTTGCATTGTGGGATAGCGTAGTGTGGTCCGTGGTTCACTTTGGCGGTAGTATGCATTCGGAAACGACTTCCGTACTACAGAATGCATACTAGAGTATTCGGACGCGCTAGATTTTTCGCATACTACAAAATGCATAATATATAGTATGCAAGTACGAGTATTCGGATGCAGCCCAAGAATTGTGCAATGCATAAAATTCTATAACAAATGTAAAAGCAAGAAATAAAGAAATGTTTATTTATTTTATTTGTGTGTTTATTTTTCACGGGCCAAGACACAGTCTGAACAAATTATTTCCATTCGGCAATGAAAGATGTGCAGGGTTACAGTTAACTGAAGAGCCAGGAGAGCAGACAAAGGAGACTCTGTCTAAATTCTGCTTTTATTTTAGTAACAGCGACAAAATGGCATATATTACTATGCTGAAGGTCCTGTAAGCCATTTAGAACATTTAGAACCCTTTTTGCTACGTCTATGGGTCTGCTACCCCCTTAAGGGTACGGCTCCATGTAGAATGGTTGAATGGTACCCTGAACTAGTTGGATTGCTAAAGGGTTCAGCAGTCTGTCTCCAGCAGGAGGGCTGGGAGCCGGGGGGGCAGGCCAGGGTTAGGCAACATGGCCGTGCCGTTGTCTTGCTTTTGCCAGAGCTCTTGCAGCGCTCTCCAGGGAGATATGTGTATATATATTTTTTCCCTTTCATCATGTGGGCTCCACAAGACGTTGATACAGAAACGTTTTCACAGCCACTGAAAACCTGAAGTGAACACTTTTTTGGTGTGTGCATCAGTGTGCGTGTTTTTTTGTGTATCTGTGCATGCTTGTGTGTGTGTGGGGGGGTGCATGTGTGTTCATGTGCGTGTGTGTGCATCATGTGTTCAGAGTGGTGGTGATGTGCTTTAACCTAGCCAGCGGGCCATCTGTCCACCTTGTTGTTTTGTGTCAAGGTTTGATCTTGTAGGAGTTAGCAGCACATGGTGTGACTGTGTCGGCGCCGCGTCGACAACGTGCTACAACCACTAGCACAGGGATGCTGACAATTAGCAGTGTTTGGTAAATACCGCAACGTGGCAATATGCAAATGAATAGTGGTCATAGCACCCCAACCGCCTACACTTTGATTCAGCAGAAGTTGCGGCTGTGGACGAGTCATCTCGCTAAAGTTCTACAAATGTCTGAGGAGTATAAGACTGTTCTTTATGTTATAAATCACCTGTTTCAGAAACCAGTATGTGAGACTCCTTCTAAACAAGGCACATGAAAGGAGCGAATAATTCCTCAAACGGTCTCAGAGGACCGCTGCTTTACAGGGAGCTGATGTTCCCACACGGTTAATTTATGTTAAGGCTAACAGGATGTAGCTCGGAGCGAACATGGGAGGATGTTGACGATGTCAGGGAGGTCATCAGACCATCTGCCTACTTGGACTCATCGTTGTCTTTGATATTCAACAATCTCTGCAGGAGTGGCCGCATACTCAGTAGGTGGTAACCTGAGAGTAGTGGAGGATAATACAGATAGTGTGTGCTCTAAGTTTACATTATGCATGCAGAGACCACTCTTCATGACACCAGGGACTGTTCCCCTCTATCCTGAACATCACTGGACTGCTGAGCTGGGTTTACAGGACTTCAACTTGCACCTCGGCTCATATTGCACTTAACAGTGATTGAATTAAAACAACTGCCTACTGTCACTCTGTCTGTCTGTCTGTCTGTGTGTCTGTGTGTCTATCTGTCTGTGTGTCTGTCGGTCTGTCTGTATGTCTATGTGTCTGTCTGTATGTCTATGTGTCCGTCTGAGTGACTGTCTATCTGTCCATCTGTCTGTGTGTCTAGGTGTCTGTCTGTCTGTCTTTCTGTCCATCTGTCTGTATGTCTATATGTCTGTCTGAGTGTCTTTCTTTTTGTCAGAGCTGAAGGCTGGATCCTGACGGTCTCCCTTCTTAGCGTCTTGGGGAGTGAGAGCTCCTGTGACAACGGGTCAAGATACTGGGGCTGTTTGTTTATTTCAGCTTCCTCTTCAAACCGCTCTGGCAGCATGAGCACAACCGGGCGCCCAGCGGGGGGGCTGAGGAACGCTCAGCGTTTGATCCTGGGTCGGCTCTCTAACAGCTTCGCTTCACCCTTGTTTTTAAATTAAATATTAGTATTACTATTTACAGAAAATAAAGACGATGAGACACGACATCTGCGACCTCCAGGGCTTTCACCCCTCGTCTGATACATCGGTAATGATGGACACAAAACAAGACATGTACATTATACAACACATCTGGTTCATCACCTCTGACCCTAACATGGCAGGACGTGAAATCAAAGGCGATATCCAGTGATATCCGTATTTACTGCCATGGCGCCAAAACATCCCCCAAAGATCCCCGGGTCTCCGGAAGCTTTCAGATAACCATCGGGACCAGGGAGGCAGACGTCTGAGCTCAGATATGGTCTGCGTCCAGCGGCTGATGTGTGCTGAGGACCGTTTGATGGCTGTGGCCTCTCACCACGGCGATCATCATATCTAACGACTTCAGATACCGCTAAACCGTTTGGCCCCAGGACCTCCCTGCCTCCCAGACCTCCGCATCCACGGCCGGGGGGCGACCGGTTTACACACGGCGGGCTGGTGTGTGGGATGGCAAGCATGTGTCTATGTTTGCATACACTCACACACACACGTATGCACTCATGCGTGTGTGTCGTTCTGTGTGTGCGTGTGTTTGTGTGTGTGCGTCTGTGCGTGCGTGCGTGTGTGTGAGTGAGAGAGAGAGTGAGAAAAAGGGAGATGGAGAGGGAGAGAGAAAAAAGCAGACAGCGAAAAGATAAGGAGCAGAGCGATGTGTGTGTGTGTGTTTGTGTGTGTGTGTGTGTGTGTGTGTGTGTGTGTGTGTGTGTGTGTGTGTGTGTGTGTGTGTGTGTGTGTGTGTGTGTGTGTGTGTGTGTGTGTGTGTGTGTGCATGGGTGTGCATGGGTGAGTATGTGTGCGTGTGTGTGTTCATGGGAGGAAGGGGGGGGGGGGAGGGGGGGTGGCGCTGCATAGGCTGTCAGATCTCAAGCGGCAAATTAGGGCCCCTCTGAAATCGATAACAGGAGGGCATGCACAGATTTCATTAGTCTGCAAACATGTGCAGCTAAAGGGATGCAAACGGATATTGATGTCTAAGATGGATTGATCTGTTTTCTGCTCCCCACAGAGAGCTCTGGGCCTCAGTTTGTCTTTGGATTCTGTTCGCCTTCACTTATAAATACCAGCCCCATCAGTAACTCTTTTTAACAGGAGGCAGAGCTTTGACTCCACTGAGTGGTGGCTCCTGAGTCTTGATTTGAATGACAAATCCCAGAAATTGGCTTCTTAGGTTGATAGTTCTTAGTTCTAACACAAAGGCCTGTTACTTGTGGATCACTCATTTTAGCATTAGAAAGAAATATTAGTTCATATCAAAAAAGGACCTGTTGGTGCTGACAACTGCTCTATTCATTATTACTGTGTTTAAATATTAAAGAAATTCATTGTTCATAATGTTGCTTTATATTCATCTTTACCAACCATTTTGCAATAATTAGATTCTTACTTACTTCAAAATGTTGTCTAAATGATAATTAGTTCATTAAGATGGATATCTCCACTGCATCAACTTCAGTCACCTTACATTTCAGATTCATAGTCTTACCATTCTCATGGCTGGGCACCCTCACACACACACACACACACACACACACACACACACACACACACACACACACACACACACACACACACACACACACACACACACACACACACGCGCGCACACACACACACACACACACACACACACACACACACACACACACTCACACACACACACACACACACACACAGACACACACACACAGACACAGACACACCAAACACACGGCAGCCTCACTATCCAATATAATGTTTCATCACTCACCTGCTCCACACGCATGCATGCACACACAGTACACGCACATGCACATGCACACACACACACACACACACACACACACACACACACACACACACACACACACACACACACACACACACACACACACAAACACACACACGAATAGACACTGCACACACACACAGATACACACACACACAAACACATGCATACATACACACACCCCCACAGACACATTCACACACATACTAACGCACACACACACAGCTGGCGGTCTGATAAATGGGTCTTGGTTGTAGCCTTAAATGATTTAACAAGGTGAAGTGTATATTTTAATATTTCCAACTCATTATGACGCGTCATATTTGATCTCTTCCCCATTTAATCATGTGCCAGATGCATATTAATAATGAGTGTGGTACCTGTGTTATGACAGCGGTGGAAGTCCGCTCCGCTCAGTGGCGGCTCTCGGGGCCGTCTGCTGAACACGGCTCCTGCAGTGACAACAAACCTCCATGTTGATCCGACGCAGTCTGCAGCACTTCAGGAGGGGCGAACCCACGAAGCGGGGCATGTCTCCACCACCTCTCTGTAACACCACCACCGCTGTACAGCAGACAACGTCTCAGCACCACGCCCTCTCTGCAGGAGGTCGGCTATGTGAGGCCTTCACCACACTAGGATCATTGAAGTACCAACGCTAGTGTTGCAAAACAGAAAAGCACTACAACTGCCTGAGCAATGTATTCATATCAGCTGGAATGGCCCTCATAACATATGAGTCCTTATTCTACAGACCAGAGTCAGGATAGAGTAGAGAGCATATATATATGAGTGTCAAAAACTCAATTTGAAGCCTGGCAAGAGGTGTGTCTCTGTGTGTGTCTGTGTGTGTGCGCGTGCGTGCATGCTCATTGAGGGGGGACAGGAGGAGGGAGGAGGGAGGAGGGAGCACTTACAGTATTTAAGCATGATTGGAACTCCTCCCAGAATGTCTCTGAGGATCATCCATCGTGTGTCCCTTCTACCTCTGTATTCTACCTCAGTTTTTTGTTCTCTGTATTCTACCTCTATATTCGACCTCTGTATTCTACCTCTGTTTCCTCCCAGAATGTCTCTGAGGATCATCCATCGTGTGTCCCTTCTACCTCTGTATTCTACCTCAGTTTTTTGTTCTCTGTATTCTACCTCTATATTCGACCTCTGTATTCTACCTCTGTTTCTACCTCTGTATTATAACTCTATATTCTACCGCTTTATTCTACCTCTATATTCTACTGTTATATTCTACCTCTATATTCTACTTTTATATTCTACCTCTATATTCTACCTTTATATTGTACCTCTATATTGTACCTCTTTATTCTACCTTTGTATTCTTCCTCTGTATTCTACCTCTATATTCTTCCTCTGTATTCTACCTCTATATTCTACCTTTGTATTCTTCCTCTGTATTCTACCTCTGTATTCTACCTCTACAATCCATCACTATATTCTCTCTCTATATTACACCTCTCTAAAGTACCTCTATATTATGTTTTATATCTCTCATCATCATCTCATTTTCTTCCGCTTATCCGGGGTCGGGTCGCGGGGGGAGCAGCTCAAGCAGGGGGCCCCAGACTTCCCTTTCCCGGGCCACATTGACCAACTCTGACGGGGGGATCCCGAGGCGTTCCCAGGCCAGTGTTGAGATATAATCTCTCCACCTAGTCCTGGGTCTTCCCCGAGGTCTCCTTCCCACTGGACGTGCCTGAAACACCTCCCAAGGAAGGCGCCCAGTGGGCATCCTTACCAGATGCCCGAACCACCTCAGCTGACTCCTTTCTAAGTAAAGGAGCAGCGGCTCTAATCCGAGTTCCTCACGGATGGCTGAGCTTCTCACCCTATCCCTAAGGGAGACGCCAACCACCCTTCTGAGAAAACTCATCTCGGCCGCTTGTACCCGCGATCTCGTCCTTTCGGTCATCACCCAGCCCTCATGACCATAGGTGAGGATAGGAACGAAGATCGACCGGTAGATCGAGAGCTTTGCCTTGCGGCTCAGCTCTCTTTTCGTCACAACGGTGCGGTAAAGCGAACGCAATACCGCCCCCGCTGCTCCGATTCTCCGGCCAATCTCACGTTCCATAGTACCCTCACTCGCGAAACAGACCCCGAGGTACTTGAACTCCTTCACTTGGGCTAAGGACTCATTTCCTACCCGGAGTAAGCAATCCATCGGTTTCCTGCTAAGAGTCATGGCCTCAGATTTAGCGGTGCTGATCCTCATCCCAGCCGCTTCACACTCGGCCGCCAGCCGATCCAGTGAGTGCTGAAGGTCACAGGCCGATGATCCCATGAGGACCACATCATCTGCAAAAAGCAGTGACGAGATCCTCAGACCACCGAACTGCAACCCCTCCCCACCACGACTACGCCTCGATATCCTGTCCATGTATATCACAAACAGGATTGGTGACAAGGCGCAGCCCTGGCGGAGCCCAGCACCCACCGAGAACGAAACTGACTGGCTGCCGAGGACGCGAACACAGCTCTCGCTTTGGGAGTACAGGGATTGGATGGCCCTGAGGATAGGCCCCCTTATCCCATACTCCCGCAGCACCTCCCACAGTTTCTCCCGGGGGACCCGGTCATACGCCTTCTCCAGATCCACAAAACACATGTAGACCGGATGGGCATACTCCCAGGCCCCCCCCAGAATCCTTGCGAGAGTGAAGAGCTGGTCCGTAGTTCCACGTCCGGGGCGAAAACCGCATTGTTCCTCTTCAATCTGAGGTTCGACGATCGGCCGAACCCTCCTTTCCAGCACCTTGGAGTAGACTTTACCAGGGAGGCTGAGAAGTGTGATACCCCGGTAATTGGCACACACTCTCTGGTCCCCCTTTTTGAACAGGGGAACCACCACCCCGGTTTGCCACTCCTTTGGCACTGTACCCGACTCCCACGCGATGTTGAATAGGCGTGTCAACCATGACAGCCCCTCAACACCCAGAGCCTTTAGCATTTCTGGCTGGATCTCATCAATCCCTGGGGCTTTGCCACTGCGGAGATGTTTGACTACCTCAGTGACCTCCACCAGGGAAATTGACGACGAAACACCATCAACCTCGAGCTCTGCCTCCAACATAGAGGGCGTGTTATTCGGATTCAGGAGTTCCTCAAAGTGTTCCTTCCAACGTCCGACGACCTCCTCAGTTGAGGTCAACAGAGTCCCATCCTTACTGTACACAGCTTGGACGGTTCCCCGTTTCCCCCTCCTGAGGTGCCGGATAGTCTTCCAGAAACACTTTGGTGCCGACCGAAAGTCCTTCTCCATGGCCTCTCCGAACTTCTCCCACACCCGCTGCTTAGCCTCCGACACGGCAGCAGCTGCAGCCCTTCGGGCCTGTCGGTACCCTGCAACCGAGTCAGGAGTCCTCCAGGATATCATATCCCGGAAGGCCTCCTTCTTCAATCGGACGGCTTCCCTGACCACCGGTGTCCACCACGGTGTCCGAGGGTTACCGCCCCTTGAGGAGCCTAAGACCCTGAGGCCACAGCTAGCCACCGCAGCTTCAGCAATGGAGGCTTTGAACACCGCCCACTCCGGCTCAATGCCCCCAACCTCCACAGGAATGCTAGAAAAACTCCGCCGGAGGTGTGAGTTGAAGATACCTAGGACGGGGGCCTCCTCCAGACGTTCCCAGTTCACCCGCACTACGCGTTTGGGCTTACCAGGTCTATCCGGAAATTTCCCCCATTCCCTGATCCAACTCACAACCAGATGGTGGTCGGTTGACAGTTCCGCCCCTCTCTTTACCCGAGTGTCCAAAACATGCGGCCTCAGATCAGATGACACGATCACAAAATCGATCATTGATCTTCGGCCTAGGGTACTCTGGTACCAGGTACACTTATGAGCACCCTTATGTTCGAACATGGTGTTTGTTATGGATAATCCATGACTAGCACAGAAGTCCAATAACAAACGACCGCTCGGGTTTAGATCAGGGAGGCCGTTCCTCCCCACCACGCCTCTCCAGGTGTCTCCATCGTTGCCCACGTGGGCGTTGAAGTCACCCAGCAGAACTACGGAGTCCCCTACTGGAGCCCCATACAGGACTCCATTCAGGGTCTCCAAGAAGGCCGAGTACTCTGAGCTGCTGTTTGGTGCATACGCACAAACAACAGTCAGAGTTTTCCCCCCTACAACCCTTAGGCGCAGGGAGGCGACCCTCTCGTCTACCGGGGTAAACTCCAACACCGCGGCGCTCAGCCGGGGATTTATGAGTATCCCCACACCCGCCCGGCGCCTCACGCCCTTGGCAACTCCGGAGAAGAATAGAGTCCAACCCTTATCCAGGAGTACGGTACCAGAGCTGAGACTGTGCGTGGAGGTAAGCCCCACCAGATCTAACTGATAGCGCTCCACCTCCCTCACAAGCTCCGGTTCCTTTCCCCACAGCGAGGTGACGTTCCACGTCCCCAGAGCCAGCTTCTGCCGCCCGGGTCTGGTCCGTCGAGACCCCTGACCTTCGCTGCCACCCATGTGGCTGCGCACCCGACCCCAACGGGTCTTCCCACAGGTGGTGGGCCCATGAGATGAAGAGAGGGGGGGTGCCACGTAGTTTGTTCGGGCTTTGCCCGACCGGGCTCCGTGGCAAACCCGGCCACCAGGCGCTCGCCATCGAGCCCTCCGTCTGGGCCTAGCTCCAGACGGGGGCCCCGGGCTTCCTCCGGGCCGGGTCACATCTCCTCTATTTCCGTTATTCATTGAGGATTTTTGAACCATTCTTAGTCTGGCCCCTCGCCTGAGACCACTCTGCCATGAGAGACCCTACCAGGAGCACAAGGCTCCAGACAACACAGCCCTCAGGTTCACAGGGACACGCAAACCTCTCCACCACGATAAGGTGACGGTTCCAGGAGAGGATTATGTTTTATATTCTATTTTATATTCAGCTCTATATTCTGTTCTATATTCTATCTCCATATTCTATATTCTACCTCTATATTTTACCTCCATATACTATTTTCTACCTCATTATTCTACCTTCATATTCAATATTCTACCTCTGTATTTTATATTTCACCTCTATATTCTATATTCTACCTCCATATTCTATATTCTATCTCTATATTCTGCTGTGTCAGGGTTGAGCTCTGGTCTCCTCTCCCCAGGATAGTAGGTGTCTGAGGGGGGGAGGGTGATGAACACGGACTCGGCCGTGGGAGCAGGGGTCTCCGCCGCCGCCATTCTGGTTTTTCCACTCACCTCATCGCAACCTTCTGTTGCACCGTCTGCGACCTTCGACCCCGTAAGCGGGTGGGGCAGCGAGGCGTTCACAGCTTCGGGCCGTCACTCGCCTTTTTGTGTGGTGAACCGTGCCACCTTTCCACCCTCCAGAACTACACACCTCAACCCTCCACATCTCCACCCTCCAGAACCACACATTTTCACATCCACCCTCCACACCTCTAGAACTACACCGCTGAGAGCTTCAGAAGAAATTTATCTTTTTTCTTTTATGCACAGATTCTTCCAGCGACCGAAGTGCCTGCATGTTTATTAAAATTGAAATATTCCAGGAAGAAATATGAGAAGACGCCTGAGCCCCTGGATGTAGATTCAGGAGGCGGTGTTTGGAGAGGGCATGTGGATTCTGCAGTATTTGCTGTTAATAAGTCTTCAGTCTACCCAGTTTCTTTACTGAAAGTTGTATTCTCTGATTCTAGCTCCTGGAAGATTCTCACATGCCTGTAAGACATTCTTTAAAAAGGATTTGGCTGCTAGACAAATATATCACAATGTTTTCCATGAAAAGGACAGTGCCAAATGTATTTTCTTCATGAGCACATTCCGCCATAGTTACCTGTATAGAAGAGACTTAAAACCTAACGCCTACTTAACAAACACAAAGGAAACTACGCTATCATACACACAAGAGCTGCAGAAACATAACAACTTTCAAAGGCAACATTTATGATTAACATTTCTACGTATAATGTGGTTAATAATTTGCTATGTTGACTGTTGGAATTGGTGTTGCTAATGAGGAAGCTAGCTGGTATCAATTTGAGAATGTCAATCGGAGCATGTGACAGTCACTAACATTTGCATCTCCAACTCTCATGATGAATTAATGAGCATGCAAAGCAGCCGCGGGTGGATGGCCACAGATTAATTGTCAAATAGACGACTGTTGTTGTTTTGTAATATTTCTATCCCCTATAGCGGTGTTTAATGATTCAATGATAATTTCATTCTAGAAACACTGAAGGCCTCTTTTGATATTAATGTTTTCATTCAAATGGATTAATGTTTTGATTGAAATGAACTCATGCTCATTGAAATATATTATTGTCCTCATCTCAAGGCATCAATTGAAAAGTATGTGTTTGTTGAGATGCATTCATGTATTAATTTAAATGTATCACATGCAACATGAGAAAACAGTTATGTACTGTAAGAATAGATTATAATAGCAGCAAACTGGGGGGCGGAATCTGAAGCGTTTTGGGGTCTGATCATCGAGGAAGATTAATCGTTTACAATCAAAAAGTTTGAGGTGAATGAGTCCATAGTGAGAAATATAATCAAGAATCAATAAGGGCATATTGCATGAGTATTTGTCGATGTGAGCCAGAAGATGAACACATGAGCCTCGCTATAGATGGCTGAACCAGAGTTTGCTTCAGAAGGTTAAACAACTATGAGAATGCATCCACTCTGTTTACATTGAAAGTAATCATGCCTTCTTTAAAAAATTCCTGTGAATTATCCGGGCCGAGCCCAGGGGCTGTCCTCTGTCCTTGTTGTGCCAGTGTCTATAGATGTTGGTTATATTCATATACTGCCCCCCCCCCCCCCGGTTGAGGAGGGTAGATGAATGAGAGCCCCCTTCTCAAGGTTACCCTGTCCTGGGACAGCAACTAGCATGTCACCTTAATGAAGCCCCCACAGACAAACACTTAATAAGAGTTAAGAGTAAATTAACCTTGAGGACTGAGCACACATCTCCACTGTTATTTTTCTTCATGCTCGCGTTCCGCATTTCATCCCCTGATCAAGGACGTGTGGGCCGGTCCGCCTGAAATGCGCTGGACAGACTATGGACATCCCACACAAGCAGAGTGAGGACACACACACACACGCACACACACACACGCACACACAATCACACACGCACACTTGCACGGCGCACCCACACGCAAGCACAATACACACGCAAGCACACACGCATGATTGCACACACACACACACACACACACGCACATGTACACACACGCAAGAGCACACACACACACACACCCACATACACACTCATACGCACACGCACTCACACAAACAAATACACACACATTGGCAAACACACACACACACACTTTGAGATTGTGAGCATACCTATGCCTAACTTTTGATCAATGACCCTAATGATAGCAATCATTGAACGAAAAAAAGAAAGAGTTTTACGCTTCAATATTAATTTTGCAGAGCATCGATTGAGGAGCATGGACTGGAACTGCCATCAATGGCTACCCCCGCTACCATATGCAGAGTTTTATCATCGCCTTAGAGCGTCTTTAGGAATGGAGAACGGACCAGCCATACTCCAGCCTGCGCTGCTTTGATATCAAGCTGCATTGATGTTCTTCGTTGTTATCAAGTCCTCTAGAAATCAAACGCCCGGCGCGTCCTTAAACTGACCCCTGAAGCAGCAGGAAGAGGGCTAGGGAACCTAGGACGCACACAGGAAACAGCGTCACTCACCCTGCCCTCTGATTGGAGGGCATCGATGCCCTCTGATTGGAGGGCATCGATGGGAGGTCTTATTCATGCACTGAAAGAAAACTTCCCTGCTCAGTATTCCGGCAGTGCTCCGGGCCAAACAACCAGGAAGCCTTTAACTAATCAGAAGGGAAGGAATGACAGCATAGAGTGAGTGTTTTCTTATTGGTTCATCTGAGGCCAAGCTGTCCTGTAATGCACTGTGTACTGCTCTGTTCTATCCTGTAATGAGAACTATATCTATTTAATCTATATATATATAAATGACTTATATATGATATCGGTATTATGGATTCATTATGTATGCTACTTATATGTTTTATTATATCATAAATATAGTATATGTATATATAATATAATATGTTATATATATTATGAATTATTATACATATTTATTATAAATGCATAATTTTTACAATATATATTATGCCTAAAATATGTTTAATATATTTAAAAGACATAACATATGTTATATGCTATCTATAATGCATATAACATTTAATTATATAATATATAATAAAGTAGTATATCATATATAATACCTATTACATGCATGATATATATATATTATATAAAATACATAAAAAATATGACAAATATATAAATAATACATTTAACATGTAGTATATATATTATATATAAATCCTATAACGTAATGTATGATATATAATATATATGATACCTAATACACATGACATGTGTTATGTATATTATGTATAAAAAATATGACGTGTAATATATATATTATGTATAATACCTATAACATGTATTATATTTTATATAACCTTTATTATTTATAATATATATAATACCTATAAAGTGTATTCTATATATTATATATAACTTGCATTATATATGTATGGTGCTGGTCACTGTTGGCTCCCAGTGGTCTTCATGTAAAACATGGATATCGGTTTAATGCCCGAGGTTTGTCTCTCTCGCACACACACACACACACACACACACACACACACACACACACACACACACACACACACACACACACACACACACACACACACACACACACACAGACACACACACACACACACACACACACACACACACACATTCAAACACACACAAACACACACACACACACACACACACACATACAAACACAAAGAGTGTTTCTGGTGAATGTCTAACTCTCTCCTCCAGCGCCGCTGAGCCGAGAGGAGCAGAGGAGCGGAAAGGAGAAGAGACGAGGAGAGAGGAGGAGAGGAGGAGAGAGGACCAGAGAGGAGGAGAGAGGAGCGGAGAGGAGCAGAGAGGAGCAGAGAGGAGCAGAGAGGAGCAGAGAGGAGGAGAGAGGAGCAGAGAGGAGCAGAGAGGAGGAGAGAGGAGCAGAGAGGAGCAGAGAGGAGGAAAGAGGACCAGAGAGGAGCAGAGAGGAGGAGAGAGGAGCAGAGAGGAGCAGAGAGGAGCAGAGAGGAGGAGAGAGGAGGAGAGAGGAGCAGAGAGGAGCAGAGAGGAGGAGAGAGGAGCAGAGAGGAGCAGAGAGGAGCAGATCTGTTGATAACTGCAGGTACGGGAAGAGGAGCTGTTTAAATAATCCCTGGTCTCTTTCATCCTCCTGCTACCTTTGTTCACGCAGAGAACACAACGCCATACAGCCTCCCAACCAGGTAGAGAGAGGGAGAGAGAGAGAGAGAGAGAGAGAGAGAGAGAGAGAGAGAGAGAGAGAGAGAGAGAGAGAGAGAGAGAGAGAGGTGGGGGGGAGCATACAGAGAGAGATAGAAAGACATAGAGAGAATTTGAGAGACATAGACAGAGATAGAGAGAGATATACACAGACAGAGAGAAATAGAGAGGCATGTACAGAGATCGAGACAGAGACAAAGACAGAGGCATAGATAGATACATAGAGGCGAGAGAGAGAAAGATAGAGAGTGAGAGAGAGAGAGAGAGAGAGAGAGATGTTGAATCAAGCTCCCTCGTACCTATTTCTTCTCCCTCTCCAGTTCCCAGAGTGTGAAAGAACATCTCAATAAACACTCGACGTCTTATCTCTCTCCAGCTGTAGCGAGTGAATTCTCCCACTGTCGTGCAGCACACGAGGCAAACGGAGAGGCAGGAATAATCATCCATGCTTATCTGTCCTGTACTGAGGGCTGCTATAATGAGTCCACTCACCCATAGTGAAGAGCTTAATAATTCATGCTGCTAGTTATGCATATGATCCCTATCACATTACAATTTAAAAAGCTTTAAGTCTGGTATTGCCGAAGGCACGAGTCTATGAATGCCCACGCACACTTAGGATCCCCATGAAACAGAGAGTCGCACATACAGCCGCAGACACGCACACATACAAACACACACGCACAGACACATGCACACACAGACACAGAAACAAGCACACACACAGACACACACTCTCTCGCTCTCTCCCGTAGACACAGACACACACACATGCACACACACACGCACACACACACACACACACATGCACACACACACGCACAGACACATACACACGTGCACACACACACACACACACACACACACACACATACACAGATACACGAGCACACTTAATGAGCTGCCGTCAAACCTAAATAGACTTATCCACCAGCCTCTTTCAGGACGATTCACAGAAGCCTATTGGTTCATTTAAATGAGGAAAAACAAACACCATTTGACTTTAAGCGAGCCTTTCCACATACACTTAAAAATCGGATATCCGCAAGGATAAATCAAGACTCTCTCTGGGATAAAAATCCTAGTATACGTAAGCATTCACAGCAGAAACCAAACCAGGGAAAAAATAGAAAGAATTGAAGGAGCCAAATAAATGCTTGTGTTTGTCTGAAGGGTAAAAAGTGGCTGTCCAGGCTTGTTTCCCTGTCTGAAGATCTGGCAGAGAACCAGGAGCCAGGTGGAGCTGAGGAATATTAGTATTTCTGTGCTCAGACACCCCTTGTTTTCATGTGGACCTTTGCTCTGATTAAAGATATAAGGCAGTCTGCCGGAATTTTTTATATCCGTCTAAAACTCATTTTCTCCCAGGGAACCTTCAGACATTTTACAAAGATGGGGTCAGCGCTGCTGTGACCTCTGATACAAGAGCCATCCCAATGGGGGGCCGGACCCCAGCCCACACACACACCACTCTGCTCTCCTCCGCTCTCTCTGTGTGTGGGCTCCTACTCCCCCTCTCCATCCCTCTCGCTTTAGTTCAGTCTTCACCCAAGGACTCGCCGCTCTCGCTCTCTCTCTTCTTCTCTTTTTTTCTCTCCTCTCTCTTTCTCTATCTCACTCCTTCTTGCTATTTCTCCCTCCTTTCTCCTTCTCTCTCTTAATCTCTCCTTCTCTCTCTTTCTCTATTCTCTCTTTCTCTAACCTGTTGTCTATTTCTCCCTACTACTCTCTCCTTATCTCTCCTCTCTCCTTCTACCTCCTTCTCTCTCCTCTTTCCTTCTCTCTCTTTCTCTCCTTCTCTCTCCTCTTTCCTTCTCTCTCTTTCTCTCCTTCTCTCTCCTCTTTCCTTCGCTCTCTTTCTCTCCTTCTCTCTCTTTCCCTCCTTCTCGCTCCTTCTCTCTTTCTCTCCTTCTCTCTCCTCTCTCCTTCTCTCTCCTCTCTCCTTCTCTCTCTTACTCTCCCTCTCTCTTCTTTTCTCTCCTTCTCTCTCTCTCTTTCTCCTTCATTTCCCCTTGGCTTCTTCACTGCCTTTCCTTTATTTCTGCCGTTGTATTTCTTTCTTTCTTTTCTCTTCCCCTCTCACCTTACTCTGAAAATTAAATCTGCTTTTCTCTTCCTTTTCCTTCTTTGTCCACATCTCTCTCTCTCTCTCTCTCTCTCTCTCTCTCTCTCTCTCTCTCTCTCTCTCTCTCTCTCTCTCTCTCTCTCTCTCTCTCTCTCCCCCCTCCCGGTAGGACAGACAGGACCAAAGGCCCCCGTCTGTCGCCTGACATCAGTGCTGCGGTGCCCAGTGACCTTGCAGGCCCAGCTAATGGAAAAGCTGGCTGAGCTCCACAACATCTCCGCCACCCCCACCATCCCCACCTGCTCTTTATGGACTGTATGGATCCATGTTCTCAGAGGCTGCCCACATGGGGGGCCACCTGGAGCTGTGGGGGTCATCGCGGGGAGGGCGGGGGGGATGCTGGGAGGGTCTAATCACCAGCGACCCTGTGTGAGTGTTGGATGTGTATTGTATTGTTTAGTTAGGATTATGTGTGACCTCCAGGTTTAGTCCGTTTTTTACAGTTTTTCTCAGTCGTTTAAACACGTTTCCTGAAACTATAACTCAATTTCTCAAAACTCTGAACTAGTGCTGTCAGTTTAACTTGTTATTAGCGGCGTTAACGCAAACCAATTTTAACGGCGTTAATTTCTTTATCGCGCGATTAACGCTCTTTTGGCTTGGCAACATTGTAGTTTTTTCACCTGCTGTCTAGCAACAACTAGTCACGGTAGAAAAACTACAACACCATACCGGAAAAAGCTACATTGGAAACAAAACAACAAGCACGCCGCACAAACTTGTTGGGGCAAGTAAGGATACTGAGCGGGTGAAAATCTCCTTAAAAGTGTGTGTGTGTTTGTGTGTCACTCTGTTCGAGCCTGCACGAGAGTTCAATGTAGTCATTAGCTGTTACGTCTTTCTGACCAATCGCAGTTCAAGGCCCACCTGGGCTGTACCACTTCGGGAGGGGCCGCTCAGCTACTCCCCAATAGACAAAATCGAATCTGTTGCGACATTGACAGATTGTATGTGTTGCGTCTGTTGAGGGAGTGAGAGGTTGCGGTTGCACAGTTCAGGCTGCTGGACTGTGCTGCAAGGAACTTTTATAAACGCGTGTTTGTGTGTGTGTGTCCGGTGTGTGTGTGTGTGAGTGTGTGTGTATATGTGTGTGTGTGTGTGTGTGTGTGTGTGTGTGTGTGTGTGTGTGTGTGTGTGTGTGTGCGTGTGCGTGTGCGTGTGCGTGTGCGTGTGTGTGTGTGTGTGTGTGTGTGTGTGTGTGTGGGCGTTATTCGATAGCCTGGTAATGTGTATAGGCCTACGTACGCCGTACGGTAGGAATATTCATACCGGTTTAAATAATACATTTAATAGTATTTCCCATCTTTGCTAAGCAAGAGTTTTGTTCGAAAGTTCAGTGATTGCAACAAATAAAGCCTGGGCTATTTCAGTTTTACGGTAGGCCTACCACTGTCATGCACCTACCCGATGTCAAGTGGACCGGGTTGATTCACTGCGGGTCTCTCTTCTTACTATCCTTCTCAACACTCTCTGATCTCACTAAAAGGCTAGCAGCACGAAATCAATGGATATTTAGAATATAAAAAAAATTGGGATTAACCGCGAGTTAACTATGACATTAATGCGATTAATCGAGATTAAACATTTTAATTGCTGAACAGCAGTACTCTAAACCCAAACCTGAGAGAAGAGTTAATCATTTTGTTAAAACTACACAAATTCTTCAAAAAATATTTTTTTTCCACCCAACAGTAAACACAGCTATCAAATGAATATCTCTTGGAGAGCATCAATTAAACACTGGTGTGATCAATTCAAACCACTTCCATCAAAATACTATTTACATATGTTTTGGCTTTATGAGGCCATGTTAGATGTATAATGTATACAATTGTTTAGAAATAGCTTCCTTTTTTAAAGTTGCAATCACATGGTACATATAGTATAAAGACTGTTGCCATATTGTAATACAATACTGTGAATATATCATATAAATATTGCATTGACACAATCGTATCAGAATAGGATACAATGCATATTTGTCTATCCAATGAGCTCCAATGGGCTAATTAGTAAATTAAATAGTAATACAGTAATTGCACTGATAAGTAAAATGAAAAACACTACAGTAAGAAAATGTTTGGACTGTCTTTCGGGGGATGTAATGATGAAATCAGTGCAAGTACAAAAATGTAACAAAGCAAACATTATTTTTTTTACTGTAATACAGTTAAATGTTCAGCTGAACTAACTACATAAAAAGTTTTTCGAAGGCCAACAAAAAATAAGTATATAAATGAGGTGAAACAGATCAACATGTGTATCCCACCTCCAATCCTGATCAGGCCAAAGGACCATATCTACAACACATTAGAGCTCACCAAGTCCTCTTTTATGCTCTGACACATGATTGAAGTGTTTTGCCAGGTGAGGTTGAACAGGTGAGAAGTGAGTTAGGGGCCACTCACACTAGGGCCGCGGCCCCCTGCCCGAGCTCATTTGCATACAAAAGTCTAGAACGTTTGGCTAGTGTGACCACGCCATCCGTATTCCAGCACGGAACAGCCCCTTGGCCACGGCACATTTGGGAGAGGTGTGCCGTGGCCAAAGTACAGATGCTAATGAGATGACACGCGCGGATACGCAACGTGAGCTGAATGACGTAGTCCTTGCGCGACCCTTTTTTCTTTATAGGTCCATGCCCTTTTTCCCGACAACAATCATTTTGAACAATGGCGGCAAGCGGTTCACGAGTGGGTTTACGTTGGTGCAATAGTGAATTTGAGTGTTTACTTGAAATTTGGGCCGACGTCTGCATTCACGTTGTTGTTCTCCATTGTTGTTATGGCGGCGAGGACGCTTGGTGGTGACGTATTCATCGTATTACGACTTGATGACGTATGTATGAAGGAGCAATCGTGCCCAGGCCACGGCCTTTGGGAGCAGTGTGACCACGGGCCAGCGGGGGGAGTGGGGAGGGGGGGAATCGTGCTGAATCTTCCTGCAGCACGGAACAGGCAAACGGCCCTAGTGTGAGTGGCCCCTTAGACTTATTGGTTATTAGTTGTTGCGTTTTGAAGGCCAGTGTGATCCAGTTGAACCAAGTGTGCTAAATGATGAGATTTGTGCTTAGAGTTTAGCAAAAATGTGAAAACAGTGGAATTGTGCTTGGAGTTTAGCAGTCTGGAGTCTTGTAGTTGATACATGAGCTTCAAGTTTTCAGAATTGTGTGCATAGTTCCAATTTTTGTGTGTATACAATTGAGAAAAACTGTAAAAGTGAACCATAGTGACTAAATGTTGCGCTGTGCGTGAACATGGCCCCTGTTCCCTCGCGGTACGACGAATAAAGACAGGCAGCTAACAGACAGCTTCAATGGAACAAAAGATGAAAATAGTTAAAGCAAGGGGAAAGCCAATCCAGGAGACATTCTTGATGAAGTGGGCTGTTCCTCACATGCCCAGCCTCTGTAAGCTAGTCGATGAGGACCGGGGAGGTCAGTGGAATAACATTGCAGCTGTTTTCGTGATAGAGCGATGCAAAGACCTTCTGTGGTTGGAGCTGCAGTCAAGTGGATGGATCAGGTGTTTGAGGTCTCTCTTGCTTTCATGTATTGATATGCTGACAACCCTAAGAATGAGTGGTTTGTCCGAAGGCTTAGAGCCGATCGATACCGTCGCTCAAGTTCCCTGACATGGTGTCCACCGGCTGCGCACCACTTAATGATGTATGACTGCATCTCAAGTATGTTTCCTCCGCCCTGCCCACTAGCTACAGCCATACAGCCTTGTGGAGCACTATCATTATACGCTTAACAAGGAAGAGTGCAAATACATCAGTGGTTTGAATAACCAAAAGCACTACCTGTGTTCTCATGTCATTTCATTTAGAAATGACATTCAAATACAAAGCAATAAAAAGAGCTTGAACCCACGAGGAGCGGAGGGAACAGGGAGTGCATGCAGAAGAGGAAGTTGTCAGTAGCTGAACTCAGAGTGATCAGTACTGACAGCCTCCACCTGTCAACAGCGCCGCCGTGTGAAGGAAACCTAACGTGTTGTGACGAATGTCCCGCCCTCCAAGTGTCTGAGACGGATGAGTGTCAAAGCGTGTTTCAGCGGGTGTCTCCTCCACCTCCACACGGTGACTCCAGAAACCCTCCCAGGAGGAGACACAGAAGGAATGTCTAATGTTTACGACTGTATGTATTTTTTGTCTGTGCTGAATGGGGCGCTGATGGGAGGCTGAGGGTTAACTCTTCAGTGAACAGAGACATCCATTCTGATGTGGCTGCTTTTACCGAGGCTTATTATCAGGCAAGCTCAATTTAATCTGTGACCAAATGCCATCTGTCACTGTATTTTAATACATCTTACACATTTCCACGTATTCCAGGTATGTTTTATTATCCTGATCCACCACATGGCAGGATTAGATGAAAGAGTCACAGATATTAGACGCCATCGGGGGAGTGCTCTCCCGAGCTTTGGCAAGCTTGGGGCTTAATTAGAAGACTGGAACTTTGAGTGGAAGGAACACTAATACCACGGCACCCTACCAGCCTACCCTCTACCCTCCTACCTCCTACCTTCTAACCTCCTAACCTCCTGCCTCCTACCCTCCTACCCTCCTACCTCCTACCTTCCTACCCTCTTACCCTCCTACCCTCCTACCCTCCTAACCTCTACCCTCCTACCTCCTACCCTCTACCCTCCTAACCTCCTACCCTCCTACCCTCCTACCTCCTACCCTCCTAATATCCTACATCCTACCCTCCCAACCTCCTACCATCCTAACCTCCTACCCTCCTATCCTCCTACCCTCCTACCAGCCTAACCTCCTACCCTCCTCATCCTGCCCTCCTACCCTCCTCATCCTGCCCTCCTACATCCTACCTCCTACATCCTACCCTCCTACGCTCCTCCTATCCTAGGATGTCCCTTCGTCTGAAGAAAGGAAAGAAGGAGGGAAAGAGGAAGGAGGAAATTTAGAGAAGGCAAAATGAAGAAAGCAAGAAGGAATTAAGGGAATAAGAGAAGGGCAGGAATCGGCAGGACGGCTCTGTAAAGAGAGATAACAGATGGATAGAAATGAAGTCCCTCTCGTGGTTGAATTGTCATTTGATGAGCGACAGAACAGAGCAGAGGTAAATAATGGATGTTTGCTAAAATACAGAAGGCAGTCAGGCAGTCATATGAAAGAGGTGGAGGAGGGGGTGGAGGGGGGAGGAGGGGGGAGGAGGGGGGAGGGGAGTGGGAGAGAAAAGAGTATGCTGCTGCTTGTTGGAGAGGATGCTGCCAGCCTCCATTTGTTTGAGCGTGGAGAACACTCTGTCACCTGCCATAACTACCCATCAACCCCCTGGAACTCAGTGTGTGCGTGTGTGTGTGTGTGTGTGTGTGTGTGTGTGTGTGTGTGTGTGTGTGTGTGTGTGTGTGTCTGTGTGTCTGTGTGTGTGTGTGTGTGTGTGTGTGTGTGTGTGTGTGTGTGTGTGTGTGTGTGTGTGTTCCCCTATATATGTTTGATTATGTCCATAGTGGCGTGCTGTGTCTAAACATGTGTGAGAGAGTGTGTGTGTGTTTGAGTGTGTGTAAAAAGTTGTGTGTGTGTGTGTGTGTGTGTGTGTGTGTGTGTGTGTGTGTGTGTGTGTGTGTGTGTGCCTGTCTGCATGTGTCAGTCTGTGTGTGTCTGCACTTGCGAGTCCGTGTGTGTCTGCGTTTGTGCGCACGCATTTGTGTGTGTTTCTGTGTGTGTTTGCTTGTGTGTGTGTGTGTGTGTGTGTGTGTGTGTGTGTGTGTGTGTGTCTGTGTGTGTAGGTGTCTGCTCGTTTGTGTGTGTATGTGTATGTGTGTGTGTGTGTGTGTGTGTGTGTGTGTGTGTGTGTGTGTGTGTGTGTGTGTGTGTGTGTGTGTATGTGTGTGTGCGTGTGTGTGTAGGCCCAGGGTGACAGGTTGTTTTGAAGGTGTGAGAGCGACAGGGCAGACAGCAGACAGCCTGGACTGGGAGGGGCTGAGTGGAAGGGGCTGAGTGGAAGGGGCTGAGTGGGAGGGGCTGAGTGGGAGGGGCTGAGTGGAAGGGGTTGAGTGGGAGGGGCTGAGTGGGAGGGGCTGAGTGGGAGGGGCTGAGTGGGAGGGGCTGTCCCTCTCCCCCACGGCCATCTAACATCAAAGTGCATTGAAGGTAAAGTAGGGATTGCAGGACAAAGATCACAAAGTTATACATTTTTGGATTCATATTTTATTTCTTGTCCTTAATGAAACCGTTATGGCCACATGTGGACGTTTTACTCAGTAGCTGGGGAACAGATGTGTTCCTCCGCTGCCTTCCTCCTCCAGAAGCCGTTCCAGGTGTGCAGGGAAGGGATGCAGATCAATCACTTCATCCTGAGCGAAGGTAATTTATGACGATTTCCGAGGTTGTGGATCCAATCTCTGCCGCGTTGCCTCTGTCATGTCCCATGTTCAGGCCTGTCATCAGTCTTCATCAGGACCGCAGCTTCACCTCCACCAGACCCCCCCCCAGCACCACCCGCAGCAGCACCCGCAGCAGCACCCCCACGCTCCACCACCATCACCACCACCACCATTGGCACCCCCACGCTCCACCACCACCACAACCACCACCGGGACCCCCACACTCCACTACCACCACCAGCACCGCCACCGGGACCCCCACAATCCACTACCACCACCACCGGGACCCCCACACTCCACTACCACCACCAGCACCGCCACCGGGACCCCCACACTCCACTACCACCACCACCGGGACCCCCACACTCCAACACCACCAGCACCGCCACCGGGACCCCCACAATCCACCACCACCACCACCACCACCACCGGCATCCACACGCTCCATCACCACCACTACCTTCCTCCAACACCACAACCACTATCCTCATGCTCCACTAACACCACCACCATCCTCCACCACCATCACCATCACCACCACCACCACCCATGTCACCACCACCACCACCACCGGCCCCACCACCACCACTGTCCTCCACCACCACCGCCACTATCTCCAACCACAACCACCACCACCAAAATCCTCCTCCTTCCTCGTTTGTGGGGGAATGAGGCCTTAAACCAAACAGATGTTTTTTCAGATCTGTTTGAGGCATTAGGAGAAGAGGAGTTAGCCTCTGATCTCTCTCCTCGCTCCAAGATATCCGGCTGCTTGTTGCTCTTCTGACTCCTCTTGATTTCCTCCAGAGCGGTATTTTGCCATCCCAGGGCAAATTGCAAATCTGATCACATATGCTGGTTCACAAAAAAGCAATTAAGATTCAGTGAAACATGTAATTTAACTAAATATGAAATATATTCAGGTTAAGGGGGGACTATTCAACTCTTTTTTTCTAGCCCATTATTCAAAACGGAGTGAGCATACAGAGTGTCTTTAGGAGAAGTGCACAGCAGTCCAGAGTGACAGGCCGCAGTGAGTAACGGAGTCTCCACCATAAGGCTCAGTGACCTCCTGCTGTCTGGGCTCTGTCACACCCTTTGGTTCCTGCTCTGTTTACACATGTCAGCCTCTCACTGATCCAACGCTTTGTTGAGGATTCAATTTGCAGGCCACTCATCAATTAGCAGCGTCTTCTGACGATCCATAGCAGTAAAGCGTTGGTGTAGCCGTCGGGCACTTAGTCAATTTGGTGCAAATTACAACAAATGAAAGGACGCCGGTGTGCAACGGAAGAGCTTGGCTAACTTTTAATTGTAACGACGGAGTGATGACAACACGTGTGTTGGTGTGCCTGAGGCCTCGGGGGAGGAGCAGGCGGAGGCGGTCCCCCCCCCCCCCCCCCCCCCCCCTCAAGGTGCTCCTGATACTCCCCCGCTCTCCGCTGGGCTCGGGAGCGGAGGGGAAATAAGATTTGCAATGTTTTATTTGGCAAATCTTATTCCATGTAATGTATATTTCATGTTTTCATATACCAAATATAGTAGTTTGTGTGTGTGTGTGTGTGTGTGTGTGTGTGTGTGTGTGTGTGTGTGTGTGTGTGTGTGTGTGTGTGTGTGTGTGTGTGTGTGTGTGTGTGTGTGTGTGTGTGTGTGTGTGTGTACCTTCACAACAACTTAAACTTTATGTGTTAATTTGATATTCAAGACTTAATCTCTTTACCGGCTGCCTTTGGCATATCTTTTTTTCGCTTTGCATTTGAAGTGATAAATCTGTTGAAAACCTAAAAGATTGTGGAGGTGGTGCTGGGTGTTGCCTTCAGTGGAGGTGGGGTAGGTGGGGTTAGTGGTGCAGTTGGGGAACGGGACTGGGCTATGGGCTGTCCCTTCTCATTAGACACACACAGACACACACAAAGACACACTCACACGCACATGCACACACACACGCCCCTTCTGTAAGACCTATCTTGTGTTCTTTGTGTAGCAGAAGGCGCCCTGGTTTTGTTCCCACAGGGATCACTCTGGTCCCCAGCAGGGGGTCTGGTTGTTGTTGTTGTTGTTGTTGTTGTTGTTGTTGTTGTTGTTGTTGTTGGTAAAGAGAAGGCGTATCCCTCTCTATGATGTAGCCTTGGTATCCCAGCATCTAAAAAAAGTCTGGGGGGTCACTGGTGATGGAAATTAATGGATGAATAACTAATTGACAACTAACTAATGGAAGATTAACTAATGGATGACTAACTAATGGACGACTAACTAATGGACGACTAACTAATGGATGACTAACTAATGGATGACTAACTTATGGATGATGACTAACTAATGGAAAACGAACTAATGGAAGACTTACTAATGGATGACTTACTAATGGAAGACTAACTAATGGAGGACTAACTAATGGAAGACTGACTAATGGAGTTAAGACAGAGGAGCCGGCCACAACATCACCACCGCTCTGAGACCCTTGGGAAAATTAGGAAAAGAAGAAATGGATGTGTCGATAAGAAGTATTGGATCTCTCTATTCCTGGTGAATGTATTATTTTATCCAGCCCAGCCTTCATGGACTCTGGATACAATCGATTCTCACTTCTTTTCACCGTCTTGACGGTTTGAACTATAGAATTAAACCAGTCGAATAACCCTATTTTCAGATTGCTCAGTTGGTAAATGTCACAACAGCCATCATCAGTCAAGGGCAGAAGATGCACCGATAAACGGGTGCTAAGAGGCTGGAGACAGATGGTGAGAAGCAGCAGAGACTGTGTGCTCCGCTCCTCTCCTGGATTAATCAAATCATTAAACGCACCCGCAGCCGTCCTACCCCCCCGCTGAGCTCCACCTTGTCTGTTCGCTCGCCAAGCATCCTCCGTCTTACTGAGAGATGAAAGGTGGTTAGTCCACCACCCCCCCCTCACCCCGGCCCCCTGCAGGCCTGTTTGTGTGTGTGTGTGTGTGTGTGTGTGTGTGTGTGTGTGTGTGTGTGTGTGTGTGTGTGTGTGTGTGTGTGCTTGTGTGTTTTTATGACCCATGCATTATGTATCCAAGTTCAATAGCAAGGTTTGTTATGTGAACTAAAAACAATGGAACAGGGAATGAAAGAAAACATAATGTCTAAACTTAAACTGTGAGTTTGTGTGTGTGTGTGTGTGTGTGTGTGTGTGTGTGTGTGTGTGTGTGTGTGTGTGTGTGTGTGTGTGTGTGTGTGTGTGTGTGTGTGTGTGTGTGTGTGTGTGTGTGTGTGTGTGTGTGTGTGAGCAATGCCTCCACCCTTGGATGCGTTGGTGGGCGTAGTGGCGGGGACTAATCAAACAGCGGTCTGTTGTTTTTTTATGTCGTATTCCTGGCATGCCGTGCGCGGGGTCCCGGCGGTCCGCTGTAAACAGAGTGCTGCTGCAGCCGGAAGTGTCACATCTCATCTGGGGGGCCGTATGTCAGAGCACTCCTCTGGGAGAGAGACCGTCCGGAGAGAACGGAGACCAGGTGGAGAGACCGGAGAACCAGAGACCGGCCGAAGAGACCGGAGAACCAGAGACTGGCCGGAGAGACCAGAGACCAGAGACACAGACCCAGAGACCCAGAGACCAGAGACCAGAGACCAGAGACCAGAGACCAGAGACCAGAGACCAAGAGACCAGAGAACAGACCCCCAGGACCCAGAGACCAGAGACCAGAGACCAGAGACCAAGAGACCAGACCCACAGACCGAGAGACCCAGAGACCAGAGACCAGAGACCAGAGACCAAGAGACCAGAGACCAGAGACCAGACCCACAGACCCAAGGACTGGAGATTAGAGACTAGAGACCAGAGACCAGAGACCAGAGACCACAGACCAGACCCAAAGACCCAAAAATTAGAGACTAGAGACTAGAGACTAGAGACTAGAGACCAGAGACCAGAGACCAGAGACCAGAGACCAAGAGACCAAGAGACCAAGAGACCAAGAGACCAAGAGACCAAAGACTAGAGACTAGAGACTAGAGACTAGAGACTAGAGACTAGAGACTAGAGATTAGAGACCAGAGACCAGAGACCAGAGACCAGAGACCAGAGACCAGAGACCAGAGACTAGAGACTAGAGACTAGAGACTAGAGACCAGAGACCAAGAGACCAAGAGACCAAGAGACCAAGAGACCAAGAGACCAAGAGACCAAGAGACCAGAGACTAGAGACTAGAGACTAGAGACTAGAGTCTAGAGACTAGAGGCTAGAGGCTAGAGGCTAGAGGCTAGAGACTAGAGACTAGAGACTAGAGACTAGAGACTAGAGACCAGAGACTAGAGACTAGAGCCCCAGAGACTAGAGACTAGAGACTAGAGCCCCAGAGACTAGAGACCAGACTACAGACTAGAGACTAGAGACTAGAGACTAGAGACTAGAGCCTCAGAGACCAGAGACCAGAGACCAGAGACCAGAGTACAGACTAGAGACTAGAGACTAGAGACTAGAGACTAGAGACTAGAGCCCCAGTGAATAGAGACTAGAGACTAGAGACTAGAGACCAGAGACCAAGAGACCAAGAGAACAGAGACTAGAGACTAGAGACTAGAGACCAGAGAACAGAGACCGGAGACCAAGAGACCAAGAGACCAAGAGACCAAGAGAACAGAGACTAGAGACTAGAGACTAGAGACTAGAGACTAGAGACTAGAGACTAGAGACCAGAGACCAGAGACCAGAGACCAGAGACCCAGAGACCGGGCCGCGCTAATGGACATGAGGTGGTTGTCTGTGGGATTCAGCATCCTCCTCTGTCCCATCATCCATCCCTCCAGTGTGGGTGGTGCTGTGTGGGTGGTGCTGCTCCGTCACCGTGTTCCGTTTGTGCTCTGCGGTTCAGGGACTGGATTTAGATGTGACTCATTTCTTCTGAGCCGAGCAGTGAGGGCGGAACAAGGTGTTGGGGGGAGGAGGAGGAGAGGGTGGAGGAGGGGGAGGGTGGAGGAGGAGGAGGGTGGAGGAGGAGAGGGTGGAGGAGGGGGAGGCCGGAGGAGGAGAGGGTGGAGGAGGGGGAGTGTGGAGGAGGAGGAGGGTGGAGGAGGAGGAGGGTGGAGGAGGAGAGGGTGGAGGAGGTGGAGGGTGGTGGAGGAGAGGGTGGAGGAGGGGGAGGGTGGAGGAGGCCAACCATGTCAGCAGTCTCAACAGATATACCTTCAACAGAAACTAAGCTGTGTGAGCCATTAAGGATGACCCCGAATAGCCTCATAGTGCTTCTATTGGCAATTTTGTGAAAAGAACCAGTTTAAACTGTGCTTCTGATATAATAATACAAAACAACATAGCCAAATAATGTACAGACCACATCTACGTCAGACAAAGATGAGGCTTCTTCTTGAAATGTATTTAACGAAGAAAAATACATCTAGAGCCTTCAGCACCTGGCAGCCCAACCTGTGGCCCTTAAGAACCAGTAGAATCATCTCACCTGTATCCCTGTTCCCCTCACTGCTGCAGCATCTCACGCCATTAGAAGGGTGAGGTCTTAACAACGGGGCTCTCTGGGTGCTCTGGAGAAGACAGTGAAACTATACATGACTCGCTGTTGTCTCAAGGGGCTTCCAGCAAAACATGGATTAGGCAGAGATTATTAAATGCCAGCTCTTAAGACCAATACTTTTTGCAGCTAGGAGGTAAATCAATAGTACTTATCTTTGATAGAAGAAGCATGGTCGATGAGCCAGTGCAGCATTTTGGACAGCTCTGTCCCTGTCTATGTGCTCGCGCGCGCGTGTGTGTGTGTGTGTGTGTGTGTGTGTGTGTGTGTGTGTGTGTGTGTGTGTGTGTGTGTGTGTGTGTGTGTGTGTGTGTGTGTGTGTGTGTGTGTGTGTCTCTCTCTCTCTCTCTCTCTCTCCCTCTTCCACTGTGCATCTGTCTTACTTCTCTCTGTTCACACGCTCCACACATAATCTCTCTCTCTTCGAAGTTTGCCCCATTTTACCACACATGATACGTGCACACGTTAAAGAGAGAGAGAGACACGGTCTCCCTCTAGTCTCTGGTGTCTCTCTGGTCTCTGGTCTCTAGTCTCTGTTCTCTGGTCTCTCGTCTCTGTTTTCTAGTCTCTGTTCCCTGGTCACTGGTCTTTGGTCTCTGGTCTCCGGTCTCTCTCTGGTCTCTTGGTCTCTGCTCTCTGCTCTCTGGTCTGCGGTCTGTGGTCTTTGGTCTCTGGTCTCTCTGGTCTCCGGTCTCTCTCTGGTCTCTTGGTCTGTGGTCTGTGGTCTCTGGTCCCTGGTCTCTGGTCTCTGGTCTCAGGGATTTCTAAGTGCATTCTGTCTTGTGTGGGAGAAAATCAATTTTCTCCAAAGGCGGACAGGCTGACAGTAAATATTGATGGTAAACAAACCAATCAGTAGTAGTATTGATATATATATATATATATATATATATATATATATATATATGCGTGCGTGTGTATGTGTGTGTGTGTGTGTGTGTGTGTGTGTGTGTGTGTGTGTGTGTGTGTGTGTGTGTGTGTGTGTGTGTATATGACATGTATTGCCATATGAGGTTGCATCGTCTCTTCAAAACGAACCACGAGGGACGCCAGGGCAGCTGGCGGTGTGAGGAACCCCTACGCATGTGCCATTATTATCCTGTTGCTCTCATTCTGTTGGTGCGTGTCTACATCGTTTTGTGTGTGTCGGCATCGTTGTGTGTGTGGGGATGTGTTGGCGTGGGGGTGTGTGTGCTTTAGTTCTCGTGCCGGGGCAAGATACTGTGCTGATAGTGTTTGGCAGTCTGCGTCCATTGCTTTGCCGGCAGCTGCATCTAAATCCTAATTACAATGTAATATCACGTGTAAGCTGTTGTCCCCTGCTGTCCTCTACTGTCTTCCATCTCCCTGCCATGAATATCAAACGCTGGCATGCTGGGTCTGGAAAGCTTCCTTTAGAAGACATCCGTGTGTTCGTGTGTCAGCACACGTTATGGAGCGACCCTGTCTCTGCATTATTAACACTAATGGGAGTCAACGTGGGTTGTAAACGTTAACTTGTGTCTTGTAAATTCACATTTGAATGTGACATGATGCGTAGAATGCATCCATATTCATAAAAAAACAACTGTATAAGTGCAAAATTGTTTACTTTGATTCATAAATGTATGCATTCATACAAATGCACATTCATTAAAATGTACAAGACACAAGTTAACTCTAATAAGACACAGGTTGACTCTGATTAGAAATCTAAATGAGACAAATCTCTTTAAGCGGTGATGTCAATACTGCATTCCATTAGACTTTCTTGAACTCCATCTCAATGTTTTTTAAGGCACAACAGAAAACCAAAAAAGGATATTTTATGAGAAACACAGATGTCACTCATCAACCATATAACTGGTGGATGAAGACACAAAATAAGAGTTATTTTCTGTTTTTTTCCAGCCCTTTACTTTCTGTTTCTAACATATGTGGTTTTATTTCTTTATTGGTGTCTTTCTGAGGGCCGTGAACAGCTGTCCTATAACACAGGGATCACAAGCTGCACTTTATCCTCCCATGTTCCCCCAGCGCTTACTAATGGAACTTGTTAATTCAAAGTATATCGCCTCTAACAACGATAGAAAACCGATTATCCATTCAGAGCAGGTTGCGACTTGCGACAGAAATGGTAAATGCAAAGCAAAGACTTTTTTGATGGTTGCTCTGCAGGCTACCAACAAATAAACAGAAAAATATTTAATAATCGATGGGAACTAAAGTTCAGGGAGTGAACTGTTTGTGTTTGTTTCACCATTAGCAGCAACACAAGCCGTTGGCCTATGACTGCTCACAGGACATCAGAAGGAGAATGCGTTGGGTGCCACGTGCAAAATCAATTTTTTACACTATAATGTCCACTCCCTGGTGTTTACCTAACTTCACATATAGAGGCCAAACTGAAAGCAGGAGCAGAAACAGCTGATAGAGTTCATCTGTGCTCTGGTACAACACAATATTTTATCTCTAAAATATGTAATAAAAAGGTGACGAAGACAGAACCTTTATCCGCTATACAATGGCTGTAATGTCACTTGTTTACCCCTAAACCATTATGCACTATATTCGAGAAATGTGATATAAATATATTCAACATGATTATACCGTGACCTCATGAATAACCCTGGCCCCCACAATGCACTCTGCG